>NC_142946.1:43673909-43688909 GCF_046866305.1 Octopus bimaculoides
TCAAATTTTTACTATTTCTTCTTTCCCTGCTTTGCAAAATCTTGCCATGTAAACATAAGTCTTTTGACTTCCCAAAATGGCTGTTGTGGCTTGTCTTACATCGGTGGAGTTTCTTCCCTTCATTTACTGCACTCTCTAGTTTCACATGTAGTTTTGTATCTCTGCTGTGACATTTTTAAATGAGACAGAATGACTGAATTTGATCGTGCGTGCGTGCGTGTGTGTGTGTGGGGGGGGGGGGCAGGATGTGGTTCTTGTATGGATCTCTCAGCTTATACATTAATAGACCTTAAATGCAAACCACTGGAGGCAAACATTGTTATTTATTCCATCATTTGCCTGTGTTTAGCCTCTGTGTTCTATTTTTCACTTTCTTGATCAAGTAAACATATGATCAACGACTTTCCAATTGTGAATATCATGTTTGAGTATATTTATAAGAACACTGTTAGCACCAGTTTTTCTCTCTTTAAAATAGTAATGTGTGTGTATTTGGCTGCTTTTTCTAGCAAGTAAAGTAACCACACAAAGGTCATCTTATTTTGCTTCAGCTTAATCCTTTTGTCACCACAATTCTATTGAATTCACTGCCTTCATTTAATTTCATTTTGTCATTTAGCTGGTGTTTGGAACACCAGTTAACATGAAATTTTGCTGAAATACCAATCTACCTTCATTAACTGCACTCTTTAGTTTCACGTGTAGTTTTGTATCTCTGCTATCTCTTGTCACTGTCTATCTACCCTCAAATGCTAAAACTTAAAGCATTAACCACTATGCCATATGCCCGTGGGCATATGGCGTAGTGGTTAAGAGCGCGGGCTACGAACCCCAAGATTCCGAGTTTGATTCCAGGCAGTGACCTGAATAATAATAATAATAATAATAATAATTAAAGCATTCATATTTAAAACTCTGAAGACGCATTGCCTAGTGGTTCAGTGTATTGCACTCATCATGAGATTGTGGTTTCAATTCCTGGACTGGCTGTGAGTTGTGTTCTTGAGCAATACCCTTCATTTCACATTGTTTTCGTCCACTCAGCTGTAAATGGGTTCACCCTGCAACAGACAGCCCCCCCCCCAATCCGGGGGGGGGGAATATGGGCCTGCTCGCCTAGCCAGCAGGGTAGCACGATTCAAAGGCTAGAATGATGCATAGCGCATTGTGACCAGCGATGTATAATATTGTCCAACAGTCTGGTCAGTCATGGTCAAGTGATTTTTAAAACAGCAAAATTTTTTTTATAGTATTTGAGGTAAAAAAAAAAAATATTTAGTTAAGTTGGTGCAGGAGTGGCTGTGTGGTAAGTAGCTTGCTTACCAACCACATGGCTCCGGGTTCAGTCCCACTGCATGGTACCTTGGGCAAGTGTCTTCTATTATAGCCTCGTGCCGACCAAAGCCTTGTGAGTGGATTTGGTAGACAGAAACTGAAAGAAGCCTGTCATGTATATGTGTATGTTTGTGTGTCTGTGTTTGTCCCTCCCCCAACATCGCTTGACAATCAATGCTGGGGTGTTTACGTCCCCTGTAACTTAGCAGTATGGCAAAAGAGACCAATAGAATAAGTCCTGGGGTTGATTTTCTCGACTAAAGTCAATGCTCCAGCATGGCCGCAGTCAAATGACTGACAAGTAAAAGAGTAAGTTGTATTCCAGTTACCAAATAGACAACAATAATGATGGTAAAATAACTTGCCTTCCTGGATTCCTCTCCCATCTCTAAAAGAGTGTTTTGGAAATTAATCGAAATAATACATTATTATTATTATTATTATTATTATTATTAGATTAAAAGTTAAAAAATAATTTCTATGCATTTAAATTTTAATTACTGCTAGTCAGTTATGGTTTTTTTTTTTTTTCTGCTAGCATCAGTTCTTTAGATTTAGTTCCAAATTCTTATATATTTCTGTGTAAATCGTTCAAGTCTTTGAATTTTACAAGTGTACGCCATTCCTCTTAATAATTCTTCAAGCATGAAATAGGAATGCATAGCCTGTGGGGATTCGGGTAAAAATATGGCAAGTAGAAGAATTATGTGCATTCCTCTGGAAAACGCAAATATTGGTTTTGTGATGAAGTTTGAATTAAAATTTTGCGGCAAGTTTGAAATCCTGATTTCTGGAAGCAGATTATTACGATCGCAAGTTTCCAGTGGCGTAGTTTCAGGTGAAAGGAATTTGATAGATGGAAACTGTGTGGAAGCCTATTCTCTTGTGTTTTGTTTATTTTATGAATAACATACTACTGTGCTATTATGAATTGGATATAAAGGATTAGTGTAATTGATGGCAGATAGGATGGGTCAGTTTTTTCCCCAAAAATTTCTAAAAGAAAATATCACCATGGGTCTCGTGCAAATTTGGGCCTTCATTTCATGTCTTTTATGCACTAAGATCTTTATTTTTCTTCAATATGCAATGCTGAAAATGGCGGGCGTATAAAATGGTCTGTGCTGCTTTTACTGATGATTGTGTATGTAACACATAAAATGTTGACCCCTGTGTGCATGTGCGCTCATATATATATATATATATATATATATATATATATATATATATATATATATATATATATATATATATATATATATATATATATATATATATATATATATATATATATATATATATATATATATATATATATATATATATATATATATATATATATATATATATATATATATATATATATATATATATATATATATATATATATATATATATATATATATATATATATATAGAGAGAGAGAGAGAGAGAGATTTTTCAGTATATTTACATTAGCCTTTTATTTTGTATATATATGCATAGGGGTACATGTATGTTGTGCGTGTATTATATATATATATATATATATATGTATGTTTTCGGTGCGAATGGGTTTTTTTTATACAGTGCCAAGTTTACAATCCTGCAAATAGTAATAATGGTATTTATAGATACGCTTAAAGCTTATGGCGATCACCATGCAATGACGAAGGAAAATAGTCTAATAAAGGGTCATATAAGCCCCTCGATAGAAAAAAAGAAGGCTTTCCTATGAACAAGGGTTTTTCTATCAATGCAGATAGGAAAGCCTTTTTTTCTGTCGAGGGCTTATATGCTCCTTTATTAGACTATATTCCTTAGTCATAGCATGGTGATCGGCATTAGCTTTAAGCTTACATAAAATACCATTATTTTATATATATATATATATATATATATATATATATATATATATATATATATATATATATATATATATATATGGGAGTGGCGTGGTCATGACTGTGAGGTGGTTCCAATTCCTGGACCAGGTGGTGTGTTGTGTTCTTGAGTAAAAAAAAACTTCGTCTCACATAGTTTTGCAATTACTTCAACATTTGACATGTGGCACACGCCGTGTACCCGTACAGTTAAGGTCAACTTGATCGAGGGAGTGAGCTAATGGTCAGCACAATCATTTGATCACCTTAAAACAAAACACCTGCACAGGTGTTGTTTATCAAAAATTACAGAACTGTCGTTCTCCGGCTAAGAGGGACAAGCATCCACACACAAATAGATGTGTGTGTGTGTGTGTATGTATATTTTTATTCTTGTTTGAGTCATTTGACTGTGGCCATGCTGGAGCACCACCTTTAGTCAAGCAAATCAACCCCAGGACTTATTCTTTGTAAGCCCGGGTACTTATTCCATTGGTCTCTTTTGCCATGTTACAAGGACGTAAACACACCAATACTGCTTGTCAAGTGGTGGTGGGGTGGACAAGCACAGACAGAAAAACATGCACACACATGTAATAGGCTTCTTTCAGTTTCCATCTACCAAATCCACTCATCAGACTTTGACTGTCTGAGGGTGATATTATAAGGAACTTGCTGAAGGTACCATACAGTGGGACTGAACTCAAAACCATGTAGTTGGGAAGCAAGCTTCTTACCACACAGCCGTGCCTGCACTTACACACACATGCATATTCTCATACACCTCGGTGCAGAATAATTGGGTGCAGCTTGGCTGTGTGGCATCTGGGACCAGTGTCTTCCACTGGAGTCGCTATCTGACCAGTCAATACCTTGCGAGTGGATTTAATATAAGGAATTTCTGTTTTGATTTTTTTTTTTTAATCCACTAAAATTCACTGAGGAACATAAATGTGATATCATTGAGAAAAAATTCAAAAAATTAAAACACACAGTCTCATAAGAAGAAACAGAAATAATTATGTTCATATACACAAATGTACGACAGGTTTTGGTAGTTACATCATTGTCATCATCGTTTAACATCCGTCTTCTGTGCTGGCATGGGTTGGATAATTTGACAGGAGTTAAACAGCCTTCTAGCTGGCTAGCTCCTGTCAAATCCTGATGATGATGTAACTGTGTCGAAACCTGTCGTACATTTCTGTATATGAATGTAGTTATTTCTGTGTCTTTCCATGAGACTGTTTGAGCAAAAAGAAAATAAAAAAACAAAAGCAGTGATGCCATATTAATGTTCCTTATGGGGTAAGCAGCTGATAGCTCTGTACTTTCAAAAGTTTAGCAGATTAAAAAAAAAATTCCTTATCTGAAAAAAAAAAAAACAGCAGGTAACGTTTGTAAGTAATGTTACTTCTAATTGTTGTATAGTGGGCGTGTGCAGGAATATGCATTATGTGCCAATTCTGTCTTTGTTGCAGTGTATGTACGCATCCATGCGAGTAACTATTTGCTTAAATTTCTTCAATTATAAAAGAACTCTGTTTAATCTTGGAAGTTGTGTGTGTGTGTGTGTACACGTGTACACATTTTTGTTATCCTTCCCAAGCACTGCAATCATCACGATCTTTTACTTCCTCATCACCATCCTCATCACCATCCTCTTCATCATCGTCATCATAATCATCTTCATCATCTAATTTATTGGAATCTTCATTATCTTTACAATCTTCTATATTATCATCATCATCGTTCACATTATGACAATTAGCATCATCATCATCATCATGTCATTAACAAGATATTTTTCGCCTCAACCCCCTCCCCACTCCCCACCTTCCTTTTTTTCTTCTTTGCATTGCTTGAATTCTAAGAAAATGTTTCCAAGGAGAGAGATGAGGTGGGAGGGGGGGGGGAAATGGTGTGATGTACAGCGGTATGTTGTAAGCTGGGTGTCTCCTAAACCCTGACGTGCTGGAGCCCCTACCCACATCACCTGGATAGGGTGCCAGTCTATTGTCATTTCTGTCATCGTTATCATCATCATCATCATCATCATAGCTCATCTTTTAATGTCCTCCATGGGTTGGAGAATCTTGATGCAGTTCAGTATATCTGCTTTGCTTTGGCATAACACACATACACACACATGCAAGCACTTCTGAATGTCTGAGGAGATGGACATATTTTTATGTCTGCTAAACTTAAAGTAACTCAAGGAACTAAGTCAGCTTATTACACACTCTCTCTCTCTCACTCTCTCTGTATATATATATACACACACATGTGTGTGCATATATAATATAATCATCATTCAACATCTGTTTTCCATATATATTATTCAGCTAATGCCATATGTTGCTAGTTGGAAGTTTTCACATGTGACCACGTCTTCAGATGACAGCTAGTCAATACTGAATTGTCATCATTAGAAAAAGTGGTCACTCACTGAAGTTCCTGAACAACAAACATATCGTCACTTGTATAAATTATTCAATAGTTGTAACTTGGAAAAAATTCACCTGATTCACACATTTTAAGCTAGTCTTTAAACATGAACTCAAAAGAAATTTCAGTGGAAGATTTTAACTGAGGTCTCTTTAACATTATCATTGTTTAACGTCCATTTTCCATGCCGGCATGGGTTGGACAGTTTGACTGAGGACTGGCAAGTCAGGAGGCTGCACCACACTCCAATCTGATCTGGCAATGTTTCTACAGCTGGATGCCCTACCAAACGCCAACCATTCCGAGAGTGTAGTGGGTGCTTCTTGTGTGCCACCGGCACTTTAGCATTTAAACTGGCCAAATCCGGTCCAACTATTCTACGTGTTTTATGTTAAAAATGACCAGATCTGACCTCTGGTACCTACCCTACAATGCCATTCTAAAAATAAACTATCACATCAGTGAAATCTCAAAGCTACAAGATAATGCATGATTAACCCATTAAGTCCCAGAGTACTTAAATTTCTGAATATTACTTCAAAATTTTTACAGATGATTGAAAACAGGTTTAAATGAAAAAAATAATTATCAAAACTCCTTTTACTTCAAGTAGAAACGGAAATACTCGATGTCTTATAAATAGGACACTGAGACAATGTGATATACCTTATTTAATGTTCTCATTTAGTGTCCTATTTATAGGACAGTGGGTCTCAAGGGGTTAATTCAAAACAATTTGATAGAGTAATATGAACACTAAAGGGTTCAAACAGGAAGTTTGTATCTTAGAGCTGGTATTAGGGAGGCAGTTTTTGGCAGATTTGTATCAAAAGGGTTAATGATGTTTGATATGGGGGGGAGGACTTCTTTTACTAAACATTCCAACTTTTTAATTGTTTTTTAAACTTCCTGTAATGCACCACTTAATTCAAATTCTCTGCACATACGTTTACAAGCATTTACTGCACTTGTATCAAAAGAAATAAGGAAATTTTGACATCTACCATTTATATACCCAGATTTTTAGATGTGATTATTAAAAATTATTAGCAATGACATACGTATATATATATATATATATATATATATATATATATATATATATATATATAATGACTCTTACTTATTTGGCATAAGGCCAGAATTTTGAGGGCGTGGGGGAAGTGAATTACGTCAACCCCAGTGCTCGACTGGGTCTTATTAATCTATCAGGGTTGTTAAATTAACAAGACCCAGTCTAAGCATCATAATAATAATAATAATAACAATAATCCTTTCTACTTAAGGCACATGGCCTGAAATTTTGGAGGGGGGTATAATCGATGATATCAACCCCAGTACATAATTGGTGCATATTTCATCAACCCCGAAAGGATGAAAGGCAAAGTCGACCTTGGTGGGATTTGAACTTGGTCCATAAAGACAGACAAAATGCCTAGCAGCTTTTTGTCCAGTGTGCTAATGATTCTGCCAGCTCACTGCTATACTACTACTACGACTAATAATAATAATAATAACCTTTCTATGCTAGGCTTAAGGTGTGTGGTTTTGTGGCTAGAATATTTAGTTCACAATCATAAGGTCAGGAGTTCAATTTCTGGCAGTGTTGCATCCTTGAGCAAGACACTTTATTTCACATTACTCCAGTCCACTCAACTGGTAAAAATGTGTTGTACCTGTAATTCAAAGGGGCCAGCCTTGTCACATTCTGTGTCTTGCTGAATCCCTCTGAGAACTACATTAAAGGTACGCGTGTCTGTGGAGTGCTCAGCCACTTGCACGTTAATTTCCTGAGCTGGCTGTTCCATTGATTGGATCAGCTGGGACCCCCCTCGTCGCAACTGATGGGAGAGCCTGGCCATAAGGCCTGAAATTTAGTGGGCGGGAAAACTTTTTCCCCCCCCCATTCATTATTACAAATGCGTAATAATAAGAAATACAAACATATCTTCCTCATATATAGACATACATCTGGATTCCTCTAACTCTTACAGTACATCAGTGTATGAAAGTAAATAGATTTTTCACCATTTTCTATGATGGGTGTTCATAGGTGTTCGGCCCAATCGAGCTTATTTACTTACTGTGTTTAGCTTGTCAGTGGCTGTGTACTCCACAGACGCCTTGTATGCATAATGTAACGAATTCTATAGAAACTGAACCCACAACCTTGTTTCAATTCGGACTTCTTAACCACAAAGTCACTCACAACATTTAGGCTTATGTGTATGTCTGCGGCTATGTGTATATGTATGTATGTGTGTGTGTGGCAGCAGTATGAATTTTATATCATAACAATAAGCAAAGTAAAGCGATCTTTTATTTATTTTCTTCACATTCTATACACACATACACATACATAGACATATACATTTATAAGATACACACATACATTTATACTCGTATATATGAAAACACACACACACACACACACACATATATTATTTCTTTACTACCCACAAGGGGCTACACACAGAGGGGACAAACAAGGACAGACAAACGGATTAAGTCGATTACATCGACCCCAGTGCATAACTGCTACTTATTTAATCGACCCCGAAAGGATGAAAGGCAAAGTCGACCTCGGCGGAATTTGAACTCAGAACGTAGCGGCAGACGAAATACCGCTAAGCATTTCGCCCGGCGTGCTAACGTTTCTGCCAGCGCGCTCGCCTTATATATATATATATATATATATATATATATATACATACACACACACACACACACACACACGTATGTATGCAGATTCTTACATCCACATTTGCATAGAGAGGAACTCGCGCTGCACGTAAGTTCTCTTCCATCATAATGGGTGGTATAATTAAAAAATAAAAAATAACAAACATGTAGAAAATGGGAAACCAAGAAATTGAGACAGGTTAGCGTTAGAGCGTTTTGTGTGTTTAGATTTTGTTCCCCTTTTTTGCTGTTCAGGTGGATTGATCTTACTGCCTCCACCACCACTACCACCACCACCACTACTTGTTGTAGTACTATGACAACCACCACTACTACTACTACTACTACTGTTGCTACCTCCACCCCTATTTGTACTACCGCTACTACTACTACTGGTGTTGCTGCCACCACCACTACTTGTAGTGCTTCTGAATAGCACCACCACTAGTACTACTACCACTACCACAATTACAACTATTACCGTCACTACAGTACTACTACTACTACTACTTTTGTTGCTGCCACCACCACCACGACTTGTAGTGGTACTATAACCTTTACCACTACTGCTGTTGCTGTCATCACCATTACTCGAGGTGCTACCATAGCTGCTACCACCACCACCACCACCAACACCACTATCTGAGGTGCTACAGTAGCCTCTACCACCACCACCACATCCACCACTACTTGTGCTACCATAGCAGCTACCACCACCACCACCACTACTTGTAGTGCTACTGTAGCCTCTACCATCACCACTTCCACTACCTCCTCCTCTTCCTCCACTACCATGACTACGACAACGACGACCACCACCACTACTTGTGCTACCATAGCAGCTACCACCACCACTTCTTGTAGTGCTACTATAGCCTCTACCGTCACCACTTCCACTACCTCCTCCTCCTCCTCCTCCACTACCACGACTACGACAACGACCACGAACCACCACCACCACTACCACCACCACTACTTGTGCTACCATAGCAGCTACCACCACCACTACTTGTAGTGCTACTATAGCCTCTACCATCACCACTTCCACTACCTCCTCCTCCTCCTCTACCACGACTACGACCACCAACCACCACCACCAACCACCACCACCACCACCACCACCATTTCTGCTCTATTGCCAATTATTGGCACATTACTGAAGTCTATTACAGTTTGTAATTTGTTGATATGTCTGTCTGAAGAGAAAATATCCTGTTATTTATTATTATTTATTGTTGTTGTTGTTGTTGTTGTTGCTGCTACTTGGCACACACAGAAGCCCGCCCGCCCTCCTTTCTCTTCCTCCTCTATTAGTGTCTGTAATATATATATATATATATTTTTTTCCTTTTTCTTTTGTTATCATCTTCATCTTTTTCTGCTGCCTCCGTTTCGCTAAATTTTCTCAATATCTCACATAATAAATCCCCCCCCCCCCCCCGATTTCAATGTTTTGTTGTTTTTCTTCTTTGGTTTTCCCCCGTCTTGAAAAGCCCTTTGTTATAAAACTACTACCATGCTACTACTAATGGTGGTGGTACTACTACTACTACTACTACTACTACAGTTACTACTACTGATACAACTTCTATGACTACCTCTGCTACTACAACCACCACCACTATTACTACTCGTACTGCTACTATGACTACTTGTTTTACTACTACTACTACTACTCCTACCACCACCACCACCACTACTACTCCTACCACCACCACCACTACTACTACTATGATACTATTATTACTACTGTAGTAAATGGAATGGTTTGGGTAGAATTGTTGCATCCCAGACTAAATAGCTTGGGTGTGTAGTTGTGGTCCTCTACACATTGAGGTCAGAGGTCAACTTTGCCTTTCATCATTCTGTTGTTGAAGTCAAGTACCAGTTAGATGCTGGGGTTTGATTTTAACCTACTGTCACCCCCACCCCATCATCACCTCTAGCATGAAGAAATATTCCAGGCCCTGCGCAAAGTGTTTTGCACCATTTCTCCTGGCTCTTTGCATTCTGTGTTCATAGTACCAGTTGAGCACTGGGGGGTCAACGAGCTGGCAGAATCGTTAGCATGCTGGGTGAAATACTTGGCAGCAATCTCTTCCATCTTTACATTCTGAGTTCAAATTCCACCGAGGATGACTTTGCCTTTCATCCTTTCGGGGTCGAGAAATTAAGTACCAGTTGCATACTAGGGTCGATCCAATCGACTGGCCCCCCCTCCCCCAACATTTCAGGCATCGCGCCTATAGCAGAAAGGATTATTATTATTATTGTTGTTGTTATTATTATTATTATTATTCAAGGCGGTGAGCTGGCAGAATTGTTAGCACACCGGACGTAATGCTAAACGGTATTTTGTCCATCCTTCATGTTTTGAGTTCAAATTCCACTGAGGTCGACTTCGCCTTTCAGCCTTTTGTGGGGTCGATAAATTAAGTACATGTGAAACACTGGAGGTGGGGGTCAATGTAATAGACTATACCCCTCTCCCAAATTTTTGGCCTTGTACCTACAGTGGAAAGGATTATTATTATTATTATTATTATTAGTAGTAGTAGTAGTAGTAGTAGTAGTAGTAGTAGTAGTAGTAGTAGTAGTAGTAGTAGTTGGTGGAGGAGGAGGGCAGAGAGGTGGCAGAATCTTTAGACAAAATGCTAGCAGCATCTTTTCGGGCTCTCTATGTTCTGAGGCCAACTTTGCCTTTCATCCATTTGGCGTCAATAAAATAAGTACCACTTGAGCACTGGTGTTAATATGATGGGTGTGTGTGTGTGTGTGTGTTTGGGGGGGGGATTCATGAACATTGCAAACATAGCTTACTCTTTTACTTGTTTCAGTCATTTGACTGCGGCCATGCTGGAGCACTGCTTTTAGTCGAGCAAATCGACCCCCGGGACTTATTCTTTGTAAGCCTAGTACTTATTCTATCGGTCTCTTTTTGCCGAACCGCTAAATGACGGGGCATAAACACACCAGCATCGGTAGTCAAGCAATGCTAGGGGGACAAACACAGACACACAAACACACACACATATACATACATATATATGACGGGCTTCTTTCAGTTTCCGTCTACCAAATCCACTCACAAGGCTTTGGTCGGCCCGAGGCTATAGTAGAAGACACTTGCCCAAGGTGCCATGCAGTGGGACTGAACCCGGAACCATGTGGTTGGTAAGCAAGCTACTTACCACACAGCCACTCCTGCGCCTATTTTTTTTTTTTTGCATTCCTATCACATATATTTCTATCACATATATTTCTTTTTTACTGCATGTCTATCTCTGTTCAAGAAACACATGTTGGCATGGTAGTCAGCTTGTTTCTGGTTTGGACACCTTGTTGTAAACCTTGAGCGAGTAACTTCATTTCACGTTGCTCCAATCTACTCAGCTGATTTTAGCGCCACCAGAATACTGCGGCTGCTGCTTCTCCCCCCCCCCCCCTTTCCATCTTCTTTCCTCTTCTCCCTCCTCTTCCTCCCCCCTCACATCCAGGAAATAACAAGTCCAACAGAGTGCCTAGGAACGTACAACAAATAGTGAATATATGGTACATACGATCGACTCACACGAGCTTGCTAGTGCTGGCGGTAGCTTTATAGAAAAAATAATTGTAAAGGATCAAAAGGACATACACATTAATATATGTGCCTATATATGTATATATATATATATTCTTTCATTCGTTTCAGTCATTTGACTGTAGTCATGCTGGAGCACCACCTTTAGTCAAACAAATCAGTCCCAGGAGTTATTCTTTGTAAGCCTTGTACTTATTCTATCAGTGGCTTTTGCCGAACTGCTAAGTTATGGGGGTCGTAAACACACCAACATTGGTTGTCAAGTGATGGTGGGTGGACAAACACACACACAAACACAGACGCGCGCTCACACACTCACACTCACACACTCACACTCACACTCACACGCACGCACACGCACACACACACACACACATGCACACGTATATTTATATGCACGTAAATTGAAATATCTTAAAATGATCTGATAAGCATGTCCTTCCTTGCTTTTGTTTTCCTCTTCCTTTAATTTATACCTGTCGACTCAGAAGCCTGTTGCAGACCCCTGGCTCCAGCCTCCGTTGTGAACTTGGATCCTAACGGATCTCCACTTATACACCATACCTGTTGGTTTGGATCATCAGTGGCCTAAACCTTTCGTATTCCATATATATATATATATGTATATACATCATCATCATCATCGTTTAACATCCGCTTTCCATCTGGCATGGGTTGGACAGTTTGACTGAGGACTGGTGAGCCAGAGGCTGCACCAAACTCAGTCTCATCTGGCAAAGTTTCTACAGCTGGATGCCCTCCCTAACGCCAACCACTCTGAGAGTGTAGTGGGTGCCTTTATGTGCCACCAGCACAAGTCCAGGCAGGAGGTTCTGGTAACGACCACACTCAAAAGGTGTTTTTTACGTGCTACCTGCACAGGAGCCAGTCCAGTGGCACTGGTAACAACCATACTTGAATGGTGCCTTTCACGTGTCAACGGCATGGGAGCCAATCCGTGGCCCTGGCAACGATCACGCTCAGATGTGCTTTTCACGCACACATATACACCATATCTTCTGGCATAAAAGATGAAGTTTTCAGACTGAAATTCACAGCCAAACTGAAAGAAAAAACAGAAGGATGGGATCCTACATGGGGACTTGTTTGAAGCTCCAAAAATTCCATGCAAAATGAAGTAGAGTGTGAGAAAGAGAACGATAACAATTCAGTGTTTTGCACAACATGTTTATGCTGTATACCACATTAAATTGCATGTAGGAAAATGTATTATTTGTTCTGCTGACCAACGACATTTGGTTTGTTTTTACATGGTCAAGATATTTCCAGTGTTGGTCGAACCATTGAACATCACAACTTCACCTTCCGTCCATCTTCCTCTCCTGTTTGATCTCTCTGTGTCTGTAGGTTTGTTTTATGCCTGTGCAAGGGAGAAATCAATGTTATTAGTGTTAGTATTAAAACAGATTCCATTATTAATCTAATAATGAGTCTCTACCATGAATTAGTATTTCTGTGGGTGTATGTGTGGCATAGATTTGTGTGTGTGTGTGTATTAGTAGTTCTGTAGTGTGTGTGTGTTGCCTGTAGAGGTCTGTGTGTGTGTGTGTGTGTGTGAATCATTTTTACAAGTGAGTGCATATCATAGGTGTGCGTGCGTGTGCATGTGTGTGTGTTATAGATAAATAGATAGGTGTTTAAGACTGTTGAAGGTGTGTGTGTGTTAGTGTGTATATGAATCTGCTGTAGGTGCGTGTGTGTGTGTGTTGGTTTAGCGTAGTGTGTGTGAGCCTGTTGAGTCTGCTGTATGTGTGCGTGCGTCTTTGTTTGAACTAACGCTACGTGTTTGTAGGTCTGTTTGTTTGTGTTTTGAGGGTGTTGATGTTTGAATCTGTATTACATGTGAACAACTGTTTAAAGGGTATGTTGGTATTTATCCCTCCATGTGTAAATGTCTATGCATGTCTACTGGATGTGCATGTATGTTAGGTATTGATATTTAAACTTACATAATGAGTGTGTGTGTGTGAGTAAGTCTGTTGCATGTGTTAGTATTTAACCTTACTTTTGTGTGTGTGTGTATATGGTATGTATGTATGTATGTATGTATGTATGTTTGAATGATGTATGTATGTGGTTACCGGATGTATATACATGTGAATATTAGATGCTGGTGGTTAAACCTACATTACATGTGTAGGTGAATGTTGGTCTTTAAACA
This sequence comes from Octopus bimaculoides, assembly GCF_046866305.1. Classification (NCBI taxonomy): domain Eukaryota; kingdom Metazoa; phylum Mollusca; class Cephalopoda; order Octopoda; family Octopodidae; genus Octopus; species Octopus bimaculoides. The sequence continues at coordinate 43,688,003 of NC_142946.1, forward strand.
TGTGTATATATACGTACACACACACACACACACACACACATACATATACACACACATATATATGTATATATATATATATATAGGCACAGATGTGGCTGTGTGGTAAGTAGCTTGCTACCCAACCACATGGTTCTGAGTTCAGTCCCACTGTGAGACACCTTGGGCAAGTGTCTTCTAATATAGCCGTGGGCCGACCAAAGCCTTGTGAGTGGATTTGGTAGAGGGAAACTGTAAGAAGCTCGTCGTTATATACACGTGTGTGTGTGTTTGTCCTCCACAAGCAGTTCTGGTGTGTTTACATCCCCGCGACTTAGCACTTTGGCAAAGGAGATTGATAGACAAAGTACCAGACTTTTAAAAAGAAACAAAGTACTGGGGTCAATTCATTTGGTGCCCCAGCATGGCCACAGTCAAATGACTGAAACGCTTAAATTTGTGCGTGTTCATCTTAGCACTTGTGTGTGTCTGTATGCATTTGCGTGTATGTGCGTGTGCCTGTATGCATTTGACTCTGTGTGTGTGTGTGTGCTTGTATGCATTTGTGTGTGTGTGTGCGTGTGTGTGTGTGTGTGTGTGTGTGCGTGTGTATGTGTGTGTGTGCACATCTGTGTTGCATGCATCTTCATCTACGAACATTCCCTGCGTGTATTTTTGTTTAGTGAAAACGTTTTTTTGTGTATATGTATTTATATGAAACTCTGTGTGTATGTGTATGCGTGAGATAATTTAATGTGCTGTCTTGCGTATTCTGCTACTCCAGTGACCTCTGTTGGTGTGTTGATGCTAATATGCCGCTATCTTCCCCAGACACACACACACACACACACTCACACAATGAAAGTTTAAATGCCATTTCTCTGTGTTCATGCGCTACTGTTTCGAGCCAGTGAGAAAACCTCTTAGTGGT
>NC_142946.1:43693909-43698909 GCF_046866305.1 Octopus bimaculoides
GTTTGTGGTGTGTGTTTGTGGTGTGTGTTTGTGGTGTGTGTTTGTGGTGTGTGTTTGTGGTGTGTGTTTGTGGTGTGTGTTTGTGGTGTGTGTTTGTGGTGTGTGTTTGTGGTGTGTGTTTGTGGTGTGTGTTTGTGGTGTGTGTTTGTGGTGTGTGTTTGTGGTGTGTGTGGTGTGTGGTGTGTGTTTGTGGTGTGTGTTTGTGGTGTGTGGTGTGTGGTGTGTGGTGTGTGTGTGTGTGGTGTGTGGTGTGTGTGTGTGTGTGGTGTGTGGTGTGTGGTGTGTGTGTGTGGTGTGTGTGTGGTGTGTGGTGTGAGGTGTGTGGTGTGTGTGTGTGTGTGGTGTGTGTGTGTGTGTGTGTGTTTGTGTGTGTGTTTGTGGTGTGTGTGTGTGTGTTTGTGGTGTGTGTGTGTGTGTTTGTGGTGTGTGTGTGTGTGTTTGTGGTGTGTGTGTGTGTGTGTGTTTGTGGTGTGTGTGTGTGTGTTTGTAGTGTGTGTGTTTGTGGTGTGTGTGTTTGTGGTGTGTGTTTGTGGTGTGTGTTTGTGGTGTGTGTTTGTGGTGTGTGTTTGTGGTGTGTGTTTGTGGTGTGTGTTTGTGGTGTGTGTTTGTGGTGTGTGTTTGTGGTGTGTGTTTGTGGTGTGTGTTTGTGGTGTGTGTTTGTGGTGTGTGTTTGTGGTGTGTGTTTGTGGTGTGTGTTTGTGGTGTGTGTTTGTGGTGTGTGTTTGTGGTGTGTGTTTGTGGTGTGTGTTTGTGGTGTGTGTTTGTGGTGTGTGTTTGTGGTGTGTGTTTGTGGTGTGTGTTTGTGGTGTGTGTTTGTGGTGTGTGTTTGTGGTGTGTGTTTGTGGTGTGTGTTTGTGGTGTGTGTTTGTGGTGTGTGTTTGTGGTGTGTGTTTGTGGTGTGTGTTTGTGGTGTGTGTTTGTGGTGTGTGTTTGTGGTGTGTGTTTGTGGTGTGTGCTTGTGGTGTGTGCTTGTGGTGTGTGCTTGTGGTGTGTGCTTGTGGTGTGTGCTTGTGGTGTGTGCTTGTGGTGTGTGTTTGTGGTGTGTGTTTGTGGTGTGTGTTTGTGGTGTGTGTTTGTGGTGTGTGTGTGTGTGTTTGTGGTGTGTGTGTGTGTGTTTGTGGTGTGTGTGTGTGTGTTTGTGGTGTGTGTGTGTTTGTGGTGTGTGTGTGTTTGTGGTGTGTGTGTGTTTGTGGTGTGGTGTGGTGTGTGTGTGGTGTGTGTGTTTGTGGTGTGTGTGTGTGTGTGTGTGTGTGTTCACGTGTCAATGCTCTGTCGTATATTATTATCATGGTGTATGCGTGAATGCGTATACATGTTGAAGCAGTGTGTTGATCCAGTGGCTATGTATGTAGATCCGGTGCGTTCTTATACCCCATCATGTATGAATCCACTGTGTGTCCGTATGTATGTGTTGATGCCACCCCCACAGAACCCCCCCTCCTCCGCACCTAATCTTTCTCTGACCATTCCTTTACATCTGCCGTTTTTATTTTCATATCTACATTTAAATGTTGGCTTCAAACATATATATATATATATATGCAGATGTTTGTGCATCTGTGTTTGTTCCCTCATCATTGCTTGACAGCCTGTGGTGGTGTATTTATATCCCCGTAACTTAGCAGTTCGGCAAAAGAGGTGGATAGAATAAGCGGTATGCTTGCAAAGAATGAGTCCTGGGATCGAGTCGTTCAACTTAAGGCAGTACTCCAGCATGGCCACAATCAAATGACTGAAACCAGTCAAATGAGTGGTTGGCGTTTGGAAGGGTATCCAGCTGTAGAAACTCTGCCAAATCAGATTGGAGGCTGGTGTTGCCATCCGGTTTCACCAGTCCTCAGTCAAATCGAATTGGTAGAAACGTTAGCTCGCCGGGCGAAATGCTTAGCGGTATTTTGTCTGTCTTTACATTCTGAGTTCAAATTCAGCTGAGGTCGACTTGGCTTTTCATCCTTTCGGGGTCAATAAATTAAGTACCAGTTCCATACTGGGGTTGATCTAATCAATTAGCCCCCTCCCCCAAATTTCAGGCCTTGTGCCTTTAGCAGAAAGGGTTATTATTATTATTATTATTTTTATTTTTATTATCATTGTAACCTGGCAGGATTTTTAGAGCTTTGGTAAAAAGTTCCGTTCCTTTGCGTGGCACCTTGGACAAGTTTCCTCTTCTATAACCTCAGGCCTACAAAAAACCTTGTGAGTGGATTTGGTAGATGGGAACTGAAAGAAGCCCATTGTGTGTATGTGTGTGTGTCTTTGTGTCTGTGTTTATCCCCCATTGCTGCTTGACAACTGGTGTTGGTTTGTTTACCTCCCCATAACCTAGCAGTTTGCCAAAGAGAGACTGATATAATAAGTAAGAGGCTTAAAGGAAACAATTAAGTACTAGTGTCACTTAATTTGACTTTAAGTTCTTCAAGACGGTGCCCCAGAATGACCGAAATTGATAAGGGACAAAGTTGCATCTCCTTTCACCAAAAGTTAACTTGGTCATTGGGCAAACAGAGACTGTCCATGCAGGCCATTGATGAAACACCTCCAAGATGGCTGAACCAAAATGGCTTCAATCCATTGACCGGACTCTAGTACAAGGCTGTCCTCATCAATATTAACGAGAACATTGTAAACCGGATGAATTATCATGAGGGGGTATCAAATTAGTTATGTTACCAAAAACAGCCATTTGTTAGTTAGCAAGTCTTTGATTATATGTATATGTGTATGTATGTATATATGCATGTGTGTGTATATGACTGTCTATACATGTCTATATATCTATGCATACGTGTGTGTATATAAATGTATATTGCATCGCATGTTCGCATTCGCAACTCATGTTACCTTTCTCTGCTGACTCATATATGTGGGGGTGGGGTGGGGTGGGGATGAGGTACGTGTGTGCACATGTAGATGTATCGTTTACACCCATATTCACATTCACATTGCAAATATTTATATATACGTGTGTTTGGGGGTGTGTGTGTGTGTGCATGTATACACATACACATGGAGAAAACCCGACACACCCAGTCAAAAGCACACAAAAACACAAACCTGCACACATGCCACCCATATATATATACATATGTGTGTATATGTTGATAGATATGTATACACACACAAGCCCATGAAAGACCTCTGAAAAGATTTCATTGAATCCCATTCACAAGATATCAGTCAACTGGTTATTGTAGAAGACTCTTGCCAAAGTTCCCATGCAGTTGGATTAAACCAGACGTGTGTGTGTGTGTGTGTGTGTGTGTGTGAGAGAGATCTTAGGCTATTATTTGAAGTTCCAGATTTCGTTAATATCACTTTCACTAAGCACTTATTTGCCTCTTTTTAAAAAATTTTCTGTGTTTTCCTACCTATCAAGGCCAGTATTGGGGTTGAAATATACTGCAGAAAAATGAGAGAGAGAGAGATGGGGGGGATACATACACGTTGAGAGATGTGACCGCCCCACCTCCCATCCCCAGAGTACAATGGTTGCTAGCATCGCATATTTTGTTGGGAGGAAGCCACCAAGTTTACATCCTTGTGCAATTTTCTTTGAATATATTACACAGACGCACTCACTCACCCACCCACACACTTGTTCACACTGGCGCACACACACACACACTCCCTCTCCCTCTCCACCCTCTTGTGTTTTCGTTATTCGTCCTTGTCAGTAAGGGTGGGGAAACATTTACATTTCAAGTTTTGCTGAGCACATCAAGAGATGAGATGCAATGATAAATGTTGGTGTCTTTAGTTATCTTAATTATATTTATCTCACCGTCACCGTCTCCGTCCAAGTCTCCGTGTGTGAGTGTGGCCTTTATGTCTGTTTCTTCTTAGCTAGTATGGGTTGGAGGACTGTATATTATTTACATTATTTACATTTGACAGATATTTGTCCTCATCTTATCAAACATAAATAATGTAAATAATGTACATAATTCCTCATCTCTTAAATATAGAACTGTATTAAAGGAATGTATATTATAAAGGAATCTTTTCTTTTTTTTTTTATGGCCTGTTACTAACCCTTAACTGTTTCTCAGGAAGGGGTAATTTTATTCCATGTATCTTTAAAAGTATAACCCCAGCAGAGCAGCAGTTGACAGGCAAAAATGGCCTCAACGTCCACTGTTTGTTGTAACTGAATAAGATTTCAGGTAAAAGACTCACACACCAACACATGCATGCAGACACACACATACACACACACACTGAGCTACCAGTACATGAGTCTAAGCCTATGAACTCTGATCAAATTTGCCACTTTCACCTATATTTGAATAAATTCATTGAGGGCAGCATTTTTCTCTTCTCCTTCTCCAAGAAGAGTTTGAAACTTGATAAAGTCTTTGCTGTAAATGAAGACATCAATATTCAATACTTTCTGTTGTATCCACCAAGATTCCATTCCGTTTCTTGTGCTGTAGGCATCAGATGGCCAAAAGCTGTCTGTTCTTTCCGTCCAAAAGAAGGGAGCTCCGTAATCATCAGGATGGACATGTCTACCATGTGACAACAAGAGTTTGTGTCCTAAACTCCACAAATCAGCAATGTTCTCTGACTGAAAACAGGTGTGGCCAAAATGGCATTATTGTTCTGCTTGCACCTGACAGCGCCACCAAAGCCGGTAAAAGTTATCCTGAACTCTCAATACTTCCTGGTAAGACTACCAGGTGAGCTTTTCCTGAAAACGGTCCGTTCTGTTAAGACTACCAGGTGAGGTATTTCTAGAAACGGTCCATTCTGGTAATTCTCCCAGGATAGGCTGCTCTGCCAACTTTTGCCAATGCCTCTTCCAAAATTCCAGGCCTTGTACCTGTAGGAGAAAGGACTATTATTATCATTATTATTATTTTTATTATTATTATTAGGCGAGCTGGTAGAATTATTAGCACACTAGTGGAAGGGCTTAGTGGTATTTTATCTGCTGCTACGTTTCGAGTTCAAATTCAGCCGAGGCCAACCTTAGCAATCATCCCTTCAGGGTCGATTAA
>NC_142946.1:43708909-43713909 GCF_046866305.1 Octopus bimaculoides
GCTTTGCATTTCATCCTTTTGGGGTTGATAGAATAAGCACCAGTTGAACCCTGAGGTTGATGTAATTGAGGTCGACTTAGCTTTTCATCCTTTCAGGATCGATAAATTAAGTACCAGCTGAGTACTGGGGTCGATGTAATCAACTTGCCCTTTACCTCAAAATTTTAGGCTTTGTGCCTATAGTAGGGAGGATTCATCATCGTTTAACGTCCACTTTCCATGCTAGCATGGGTTGGACGATTTGACTGAGGACTGGTGAACCAGATGACTACACCAGGCTCCAATCTGATTTGGCAGAGTTTCTACAGCTGGATGCCCTTCCTAATACCAACCACTCCAAGAGTGTAGTGGGTGCTTTTACGCGCCACCAGCACGAAGGCCAGTCAAGCAGTACTGGTAATGGCCACGCTCGAAATGGTGTATTTTACGTGCCACCTGCACAAGAGCCAGTCCAGTGGCACTGGCAACGATCTCGCTTGAATGACTTTTCAGGAACGCGAAGCTGTGGCACAAGTGCCAGGAAGGCAACACTGGTAACGATCACGCTCAAACGGTGGTGCCATCACGGTATTCTATGCTGGCTTGGTTTGAACAGTTTGACAGGATTAGCGAGTCTCTGGGCTGCATCTACATCAAACTCCAGTGTCAACTTTGATATGGTTTTTGTAGCTGGAGGCCCTTCCTAATAACCGTCCAGCTATGTTATTAAACTTTTCTTTATTTCAAAAATCAATTTAAAGGAAGATTAACCATTTCAAGAGAAACAGGGTAACAAAATGTTTCAAACAATCAAATTCTGATAGATCAAAATTAGTCTTGTACACGCCTAATTCCATTTTCGTTTGTTCTTAAGCTGTTACCGTTTGGTATTTTCATTTTTGGTATTTGTAAAATTATGAATCTTTGTTAATTTTTTCTTAATCAATGCTAATAATAAACAATTTTACTCAAAGTATTCTATTTTATTTTATTTTTCAGGTTCAACCATAATTTGTTCAGGAAAAAACACTGCTGGATGCCATAAATTGGTGTGAAATTGGATATTTTCAAATATTTTTACCATTTTTTGTAAAAAAAAAAAATAAAAAAAACCCCAAAAACCCCACAAAAATTTCTCCTTTCCACAAAAAGCAACAAAAAAACAAAAGCAAATGCCAAACATCATTCAAAGTGAATAAGAAAAAGAAACGGTGTTATTTTTTTTTTTTTACTAAACGAAAATAATTTTTAATTGAATATTTAAAAGTAAATATTGAAAAAGAAAAAAAAAACAACACGAAACGAAATTAATATATATATATATATATATATATATATATATATATATACACATATGTATATATATATATACATATATATATATGTATATATATATATTTTAGAAAATATATTATATAATATACCTGCCCTGCCCCCTACCAAAACGTCTCCCCTCACCCCCAATGTGCAGTCGCTGTGAGATTTTTTATATATATATATATAAAGAAAAATATCCCCCCTCCCCCAAACACACTCTTTAATCCATTGTTGGCAGCCGTTTTATTATCACAGCACATACATGCATATACATAAACGCATGCACCCACACATACACTTGCACACATCCTCGTCCGTGTCAACAACACACCCCCTACTTCTCTGCTGATCTTATACTTCTCTGAAAGCACAATCAAAAAAAAAAAAAAAGAAAGGAAAAATTCAAAGAATATTCCATTTGCTGGAAATCTCGGATCGTAATTCCATTTACAGTCGACTTTAACATATTGTGTCTGTGTGTCCTTTGTTTTATTCTTTGTATTATATTTTTATTTCAAAAATTTTTAAACCGACAGTCCAAATATTTTTTTTTTAAAAAACCTACCATATTCTTCCTGTCTGTCTCTTTCTATCTCTTATTTTGTCCGTTTACCGTTCTTTCATCCGAATATACGACAAACCCCCCCTTTTATCCCCCCCTTGCGCGCACACCCTGAAGTCTTTCAAAACTTCTTTCTGTGAAGAAGATTACCCATTTGTTATGGCCATGGTTAACCCTATGCTTAATCTTGCTAACGTCAAAGACTCGCGATGGCTGACACTGGAAGTTTGCCGCGAGTTCCAAAGAAACAAATGTACACGCTCCGAAACAGAATGCAAATTTGCTCATCCGCCCTCTCACGTAGAAGTACAAAATGGACGCGTGACAGCTTGCTTTGATTCGATAAAAGTAAGTCTTACCATTTCATTCTTTCATTTCTGTAAACCTTCCTGTTCTTCTGATTGTTTTTTTATGTACCATTTTTACATGTTAAATGAAATGTTGGTTTAAAAAAAATACACCCTCTGAAAAAGGTATATGCATTCAAATTCACACACACACACACACACAAAACCCCTAAAAAAAAAAACCCCAAAAGAAAACACCCAGAAACTGTAGAAATTATGGTATACTTAACCTATATGATATCAACCTGCCTGGCACCAGCCCCGTGTCCTATAGGACAAACTTGCTGCTGTAACTTTGTAGCATTGAGAGCCCCACCTAACAGACATAATGCTTGTTTTAAATTAATCCTGCATTAGCTTGCAGCTTTGATACTTCAATGATGTGATTATTGATTTTGAAATGACATTGTAGGGTAAGTGTGAGAGGCCAAATCTGGTCAGTTTGAACATAAAGCAGGGAGAATATTTGGGACAGATATGAGCTAAATTAAAATCTTTTATGAAAATTCCGTGTTTCAAACATCATCTTAATAATATCCAAGTTGTTTTACAAAATTCAAATTAATTAAAGTAAGGAAAGGGCTAAACAAGTACCAGTCACATATTGGGGTTGATTACATCAGTTGTACTTTATTCTCAGTGAAGGCACATGGCTCAGTGGTTAAAGTGTCAGGCTCACAATCATGAGGTTAGTGAGTTCGATTCCCAGACCACGTTGTGTGTTGTGTTTCTAAAAGACACTTTATTTCATGTTGTTCGAGTTCTGCCCATCTTAAATCAGTTCTTATTCAGAATTTCAGCCTTGCTAAACATGTACCTTATGATGTCTCTTAAAAAAATTCACATGTCAGTTGTACAACCTGTTTTTGGTTTTAATTCATTTTAATTCCATTCAAGTCTGGAGTTAGATGTTTCAACTCTGGACCACCTCATTCATTTTTTTCCCCCGCCCAAATACATTTATGGGACCAAACTGAGTCTTCCAGGTTGGATGATAGAGTTTAATGGTAGTGTGACTTGAGGGGGTATTTAGCTACCATTTCTAATAGCTTGAATGACATCTTATAGACTCCACTGTTGGTGTCAATTACAGAAAGCTGTGCTTAACATTTCAAATCTACCCCACCACTCAAATGTTAAATAAGAACACAAGACTCTCTGTAAATCCTTTAAATAAACTAATAATTCAGGACTGTCTGGATTCCAAATTACATATTTCTTCTCTAAAAAGAGAGAGATGTTTATTTAAGGTTTTTCCTTCCCTGTTTGATTTGGTGGATGTTTAGGATATTCTTATTCTTTTATTCTAATTCTGCATTCTATTCTGATTCTGTATTCTATTATTCTGCTCTTATTCCATGTTCTTATTCTTTGTTTACAATCTTATTCCAATGTTCTATGTACATATTGTATTCTTGTTCAGTATTCTTATACTATATTGTTAGTCCTATTCTATTATTCCAATTCCAATTCTATTACTCTCAATCGTCTCATTCTCCCTCTCTGTTAAACCTCTCTCTCAAATTGTTTCGCCTCTCTTTTCACTGTTTTCTTCGTCTCTCAAACTCATTCATTTTTTTTTTTTTTTTCCATTAATTTTTGAGATTCTGGAATGTTTTTTACTGTCTGGTCTCTGCTATTTGGAGCAGTAATTTCTTCATCATGTCTGTAATTATTTTATTTTTTTCTCCTTGTACTTGATATCATATTTGTAAATATTTTCTTAACCCCCCCCCCCCCATCATCACTATCTCACCACCACCACCACCATCATTTGTTTCCCTGAGGTACCATGGCTCCTCTTCCTATCACCCCCACATTTTCTGGTTGGTTACTTTGTTTAACCCTACAGCAGTCAGATTGCTCTGTCAAATATAATGCTTTATTTCTTCACATTAGTAATAAAAACTGTTGCATGAGGGGAACGTGCTGTAAGAGCGTGTCACTGCGCCCACCACTTTTTGGTGATTCCCTCTTACTCCTGGTGGCGGACACACTTGCACCAATCAGGCGCCAACCCTCCAACCCATGGGTCATTTTGGGTTAGTCAATGCTGGTTAGGGTTTTACGAGGTGGGAGTGCAAATCCTACCTCAACCTCATTTAGTCACCTTTTACGACACACAAGAAACATTAGGCGTGTTCGTTGAAATGCCAGTCTCCACACAATGCCAGAGCAACACGAAATGAAAACCCCATGATCTGGTACTCCTGAGTGCAACACATAATCATTGAGCTGTATGCCTTCACATTGTTTTGAATTAATCCTGCATTATCTCAAAGCTTCAAGATTTCAATGATGTGTTACTCTTTTATATGTTTCAGTCATTTTGACTGCGGCGATGCTGGAGCACTGCCTTTAGTCGAGCAAATCAACCCCTTTGTAAGCCTAGTACTTATTCTATCGGTCTCTCTTGCAGGGCTACAGATTGGCTCCTGTGCCAGTGTCATGTAAAAGGCACCATTCTAGCGTGATACATGTACCTTACCATGATACATAGCCTTACCGATACATGTGCCGGTGGCACGCGAAAAACATTTGAGCATAGTTGTAGCCAGTGCCGCCAGACTGGCTCCCGTGCACATAGCACGTAAAACACCTTTTGAGCTTGGTCGTTGCCAGAACTGCCTGATTGACCCTTGTGTCAGTGGCACGTAAAAGCACCCTCTACACTTTCGGAGTGGTTGGCGTTAGGAAGGGCATCCAGCTGTAGAAACTTTGCCAGATCAGATTGGAGCCTGGTGCAACTTTTTGGCCGAACCACTAAGTGACGGGGACGTAAACACACCAACATC
>NC_142946.1:43716409-43751409 GCF_046866305.1 Octopus bimaculoides
TATATATATACACACATATACAAACACACGCACATATATATATATATATATATATACACACATATACAAATACACGCACATATATATATATATACACACACATACAAACACACACACACGCACATATATATATATATATATATACACACATATACAAATACACGCACATATATATATATATACACACACATACAAACACACACACACGCACATATATATATATATATATATACACACATACACGCACACACACACACACACAAGTACATTCATGCATTTACGTATACAAGCACGCACGCACACATACATTCTTGCGGCACTTTGTAATTATATATGTATCTCTTACCTATTCTGAGGAGCGAAGAAAAAAGACCCGAAAATAAATGCATAAATGAGTAAATGAAGGGCAAAAAAAAAAAAAAGAAAGAAAACAAGACGTAAACCAAACTAAAAAACACACAATAAAAACCTGAATGAGAAATCTAATTTTTGTGTGTTTTGCGGGTGATTCTAATTGCGAGATTTTCTTTCTCCAAGATCGTTTTACATTACTCAGAAGTAAAGTCAGTCAGTTTTCACTAGAGAAAAACTTTCTGAATCATAACCTTAAAAAACCGAAAAACAAAAACAAACGAAGGAAAGTTATTTTGTACGTCTTACAAAGAGGGACTTTCTACACGGTTGTTCAGCTTGCTAGAAATGGCAGCTAAACCTGCCTCAAATTATAACCCCGTCTGTCTGGATTATGTTGTGCTTATGGTACAAGTGACTGTGGAATGCATGTTCTAGTCTTTTAATGCTTATAATTCAATGAGTACTCAATTCCACTGATTCTAAATACACACAATTAGATCCATGTACATATGTAAGTACATGCATATGTGTCTTGAATTCATAATCGACAAATGATCATGTGTGGAACTATAAAAATCTGCGAGACATTCTTAAGATTTATGAGGATGAACAAAGCAAGATTCTTTCTTAACTGTTCTACTAAGCAAGTAGTCAGTCAAAATTTATTCTAAATTAGAAAGAGAAAGAGAACAAGCATATATATATATATATATATATATAGATATAGATATGTCCAGGGATTGAACCCAAGACCTTCTGACTGTAAACACAACACCCTAAGCGCTAGACAACACATACGTACACACACACATGGATACTCATGTATAGCCTTTATTTTCTGCTGGTTTCAGTCATTAGACTGCGGCCATGCTGTGGCACTGTCTTGAAGAATCTGTTAGTCAAATGAACTGTCCCCAATACTTAGGTTTTTTTAAACCTGGTACTTAATCTTCCGGCCTCTTCTGATGAACCGCTAAGTTACAGGGATGTAAACAAACCAACTCCAGTTGTCAAGCAGTGGTTGGTGGGGTGGATACAAACCCAGAGACGAACACACACACACACACACACACACACACACATATATGGTGGGCTTCTTTCGGTTTCCGTCTACCAAATCCACTCGCAAGGCTTTAATCAACCTTTGGTTATTGTAGAAGACACTTGACCAAGGTGCCGTGCAGTGGGACTGAACCTGGAACCATTTGGTTGGGAAGCAACCATGCCTATGTCTATATACATCTACAGCTTTCTCATTCTAAGTGCATGTATACTCAGCCACTTACTCTATAATTCAGTGAAAGGTAGATCGGATGAGGAAAAGCTTGAAATTGAAGAAGTTATTTACTGTCTCATTTGATATTGGATATAAAATGCTAATGGTTTTTTTTTGCTTTTTTTTTGCAACCACATTCAGTGTTGTTGGGATACTTCATAGAAAATGCTGCTGACCTTGCGTTTAATTAAATCGATTAAATAATTACTGATTTCATGCTTAATTAATATCTGTTGACCTTAGAAAGCTAAATATATATATATATATATTCTTTTATTCTTTTAGTCTTTTACTTGTTTCAGTCATTTTGACTGTGGCCATGCCGGAGCACCGCCTTTAGTCGAGCAAATCATCTCCAGGACTTATTCTTTGTAAGCCTAGTACTTATTCTATCACTCTCTTTTGCCGAACTGCTAAGTAAAGCCTTGTGAGTGGATTTGGTAGACTGAAACAAAAATGCCCGTCGTGTATATCCGTGTGTGTGTGTGTGTGTTCATCCCACAACCGTTGCTTGACAACCGATGTTGGTATGTTTACATCTTAGTAACTTAGCAGTTTGGCAAAAGGCACCAATAGAATAAGCACTAGGCTTGCAAAGAATAAGTCCTGGAGTCGATTTGCTCGACTCTGGGCAGTACTCCAGCATGGCCCAAATCAAATGACTGAAACAAGTAAGAGTAATAACATTAACACAAGAAGTGGAGTGGTGTTGAGCAGGGGTGGTTGTTGTGCCAGGCTTTCTGGGGCTACAGTATGATATAGGGACAGGAATAAGCCTCATGCTGTATAGGAGATACTTGGCTACTCCATACAACTCTTTTGTGTGTGTGTGTGTGTTTCATGGAGGGAGAAGGTTGGATACTATCACCCAGGTAATGACAATTCCACTGCATTTGCGGTGACACACTTGGATGAGAGCATTCTAAGACCTGTGGTGGTTGTCATAAATTACTCAGGTGAAATCCCTGTGGATATTTGGACCGTCTGGTTTGAGCTTGGACAGGGGTCAGACTGGACAGTGGTTCCATAAAGAATTATCTGTGTTACCAAAAACAAGAATGGCAATTTCAGTATGTTTGTTTGTTTTGATGTTGCTGTGGCTTAGCTTCAGGTTAATCTTAATCGAGTAGACCCACAATTAAAGGCATTCCAATCACGACCATCCTGCCTTGTTTTTGTTTCGCTATAGTGTAACATCAACTATACCGTAATGTACACTTCCTCTTTTGTTTTGTTTTTGGTTTTTTTTCTCTTTAAAGTTTTTAGAAGATTAGGCTGCTATTTCTAGCTAGTTGTGTAAGCACAGAAAAGCTCCTCTCATTGACTGGATGGGATGGGATGGGTGCATGTATGTATGTGTGTGTGTGTGAAAATTTGGTGTATAACGAGGTTGGGAGGAGCATATTTTAAGTAAAATAAATAACTTAAATGTGTATATGTGTATGAAAGAATGTGTGTGTGTGTATGTTGCATGTATTTGTGTACATGTTGAATGAATATGTTTCTGTGTGTGTGTAAAGAAATAGAATCCATGTACATGAATGATTACATCTGTGAATATGTATATCTATATATATGTGTGTGTGTGTGTAATTGCAGAGAGGAATGATTTTGAGACGTGTGTGAAGGGTTGAAGCATGAGAGGTGTACATGAATTCTTACAGCTGTGTGTGTGTGTGTGTGTGTGTGTGTGTGTGTGCCTCAATTGACGATGAAGAAGAATGTGTGTCAGGTGTGAAGGGTAGAGAAAAAGCGAGAGAGAGAGAGAGAGAGAGAGGAGTTTGTTGAACTGTGTGTAAAGGGAGATTTCTTTCCGTTACCCAAATTTAGAAATGTTCAGAGCGAAATTTGCTATTGGATAGCTCTAGCTTTCCTTTCATCCATTTAGCTCTGTCCGACTTGGAAAGAAAAAACAGAAAAAAATCCTTAGGAAACATGTGTGTTCGTTAATATTGTTGTTGTGATGGTTACAGCAGCAGTGGTGGCGGCAGAGGTTTGTTATTGCAACCCAAGACCGTTCTTAGTGTTGGCACTTTGGTAAATTGATGCTGCTGTTAAGATAAGGTCCAGGACGATTTACTTCCCAGCATCCCAACCAATCCCCTAACCATCTTCTTTCTCTCTCTCTCTCTACCTCTCTTTCTCTCTCTACCTCTCTTTCTCTCTCTACCTCTCTTTCTCTCTCTCTGTCTCTTTCTCTCTCTTTCTCTCTCTCTCTCTCTCTCGTTCTCACGTGTTCTTTAGCTTTCACCCTTTCTAAGTTTTTCACACACACACACACACATGCATTTAAATTCATAGCTACATAGAGACGCATGTGATCAACTTCTCACACGTGTACATACACGTGCACTCACACACACACTGTACTTGTTACCATGCCTCCCTCATCCATTGCAGGTGACTGTAAGTAGTCTTTCAGCTTGCTAGAAATATCAGTCAAAGTCTCTCGAATCATCTTTTACCATCTTAAATAAGGAAGTACATATTAGATAACGTAATCTTGGATACGGTATTTATGTCTGCTTAAAAGACAAAAGGGTCACACGGGGAACTCTTAAGAAGAAAAGAATTATGGATCAACCATTGTCGTTCTAGACATGTCATATGACAGACAGGGTGATCATCGTGACCCTTGTTCATAGCTCCACTCAGTCACAGCTGCCCTGGGGATAAAGAAAACCCCAGCACCTTATACATTCACATGTACACATACAAACATTAATGGAAAAGTACAGCCATGTTTCCATACAGTAACATACTTTATTTAACAAACATATTAGCATGTGCACACACACACACACATACATTATACATAATTCTTTTCTACTCCAAGCACAAGGCCCAAAATTTTTGGGGAGGGGGGGGCCAGTTGATTAGATCGATCCCCAGTACACAACTGGTACTTAATTTATTGTCCCTGAAAGGATGAAAGGCAAAGCTGACCATGGTGGGATTTGAACTCTGAACATAAAGACAGATGAAATACTGCTAAGCATTTTACCCGGTGTGTTTGCGTTTCTGCCAGCTCGCTGCCTTACACATTATACATAATGTGTATGACAGGATCTGATCAGTTGAAGGCCGCCAATGTATGCTTCGGTATGGTTTCTCTGGTGGCTGGAGCCCTTCCTAATGCCAACTGCTTTACACTAATTACTGGGTGCTTATTTTCATAGTACAGGCACTGGTAAGCTCTTGAGGTAACTTACATGAAAAAGAAGTACCCTCTCCACTCGGTGGAGTATGTTTGAGCCGAGGGGAGATGGACTTTGTGGCAGATATTGAATGCCGAATGAGAGAGGGACGAGATAGGAATACAATCATACATAGACATGTTCTCATAAGCACAAAATGTACACACACCAAGAAAAACAATTATAGCCAGTCACACACACATATACAACTCCACTCAAATACATAGACAACCACACACACAGAGCAGAGAGACAAGCTCAGCAAATGAATAGGTAGTTTCATACAACCTATGTTTCGAAGGATTTACCAAACAGATATCACGTAACTCTAAGATGCTACATAGATGTTCAGTGTTCCTTCTTGGGTACTTTTCTACTTGTTCATTGTGGTAAATGAGGAACATTGTGTAGTACTTTAAAGTTACATAACACTTGTTCTGTACATCCTTTGAAACATATGTATTACATAACTACCTACTCCATTTCCTTCACTCACTGACTTACCCTATATATATATATATATATATATATATATTATATTATATTATATTTTATCATATCATGTCATGTCATATAGCGCTCCATCATTATTACTGTCATTCTTACGTCTGCTTTTCCATGCTGGGACTGGTTAGATGGCCTACACACATGCATGCATTCAGTGGAAGCTGGTTGGTGTAATAATTTTGGGACAGAGCTTTGTAGATAACAATAAACAGCTGCTGCAATTTAAAATACAAAATAGCAACATATTGAACGTGTTTGGGCACCCACAAATTTTGATAACAATAACCGTTTGATAACATTATCTTTGATTGTAGGTGGCTTGTGTGTGTATGTGTATATATATATGAAGCATGCCTATGGGTGTGTGTGTGTGTGTGTGTGTACCTGTAAATCTTATGCCTGTACCTCTGTTTGTGTTTACACATGTGTGTATATCCCTCTGTGCGTGTGTTTGCTTGAGTGTATGTTTATCCGTGTGTGTGTGTGTGTGTGTGTAGGCATATACGTCCTGAGTGTTGTGCCGTCACTCCTGTACACAACAATTAATTACAAGTACGCACACGCACACATGGATGCACATACGCACAACACTCCCGCCATTCAACCCCCTACCTCCCCCTCCACCCCGTTCTGTCCCTCCCCCCTACTCCCTACCATCCCAGGTTCTCTCTCTCTAACTCCAAGAAAGCAGCATTCTTCATGCTTCCCAGCCTGGAATGGGCTCCCACCGCACACACACACACACACACACACACACACATCTCATCACTGCCTCCCCCTCCAGCAGTTTTGTTACTTCCTTACACAATCTCCTCTCCCTACTACCCCCTCCTCCTCTCTTTGCTCAACACAAGCCACATTTTGTAAGAAAACTCTAATCATGTGTCCCAAAGGTCTGTCAAGTTTTCCACTGTAAATCATGCTTAAATGCTGCCTTACTTGTGGAACACCTTTGCATTTCTTTCTGCCTGTCTGTATACTTATGTGTGTTTGTGTGTGTATGTAATCAAGAGTTTGTGTGTAAACTGTCTGTGTGTGTGTGTGTGTGTGTGTGTGTGTGTGTGTGTGTATGGCTGACTATAATTGCTTTTTGTTGGCGTTTGTGAATGTGTGAAAGGAAGTTTGTGTGTGTGTGTACATGTTTATGTATGCAATGGTCTGTCCTATATATTACATATATATATAAATATGTGTGTGTATAATGTACGTGTGTGTGTGTGTGTGTAATTGTATCTTACACAAACAGGAGACAATTACATACACAGATGCACGCCCGTTATTGCGTTGTGTGTGTGTAGTGTGACTGACAGACTGTAAAGTTTGCTAAGAAAAACCTGCCAGCGACAAGCCCCACACCCCTCGCCTCTACCCCCTGCCGCCACCCCTACCGCATTTTGTTAACTTCCCACCGCAACATCAGCCAAGTTCATCATGTAACATACACCTTCATACATACACACACACACACACACACACGTGCATGCACACACAGCTATAGTTACACACTCAAAGCTGTACACACACACACACACACTGGTATACATAACATAGGTGTATACTTACACATTAACAGGTATACATACATATGCGCACACAAACACACATCACACTGACACACACACACACTGTATGCAGGTATATACACTCACACACACACACACACACACACACACACTGAACTATGCATGTATGCCAGCACATACATACACAATCATAGAGGTACACATTTACACATTCAGAATTATACATACACAAGCATAGACGTACACACACACACACACACAGAAACTGAGAATTAGACATATACAATCACATACATAATGACATACATGTGCTCTCACACACACACACAGAATGAAGTATGTGGTGGGGAACATGCATACACAGCCTTAGAGGTAGACATATGTACACATAAACACACTCAGAATTATACATATACAAGCATAGTGCTTATACATACATACATACATACACACATACATACACATACACACACATAGTGAGATAAGTGATGAGGCTGCCTCAACAACAAAGATGCCTCTTTTATCTTCTCCATCATTACAAGAGAGAGCTCAGTGCTGTCTGTGAGTAGAAGGAAGAGGAAGGGCAGGTTGGGGTGGGGGAGTGGAAGACTGGGATAGAGAGGGGTAGGGAGGAAGGAGAGAGAGAGAGGCAGTGTTAGGTAGAGAAGAAAACATTGAGGTCATTATCTTTTGCCTTCTCTATCTCCTCCTTCTCCTCCCAGCACCTTTACCACCACCACCATCGCCACCACTGCCGCCTTCATCAGTGTATACATTTTTGTTTCTTCCTATATCTCCTTCCTCTTCCTCTTTCCTTCCTTTACTTCTTCACCCCCCCCCCAACACATTCTCTGCACACAAACACACACACGCACACACAGATATTACATTCCCTAATTTTGGATATATATAGGCGTAGGAGTGGCTGTGTGGTAAGTAGCTTGCTTACCAACCACATGGTTCCGGGTTCAGTCCCACTGCATGGCATCTTGGGCAAGTGTCTTCTACTATAGCCTCGGGCCGACCAAAGCCTTGTGAGTGGATTTGGTAGACGGAAACTGAAAGAAGCCCGTCGTATATATGTATATATATGTATATGTTTGTGCCCCCAACATCGTTTGACAACCAATGCTGGTGTGTTTATGTCCCCGTCACTTAGCAGTTCGGCAAAAGAGACCGATAGAATAAGTACTAGGCTTCTAAAGAATAAGTCCTGGGGTCGATTTGCTCAACTAAAGGGGGTGCTCCAGCATGGCCACAGTCAAAAGACTAAAACAAGTAAAAGAGTATATATATATTTAGCATCATCACCATTTAATGTCCATTGTCCATGCTGGCATGGGTTGGACAGTTTGAGCAGGGCTGGAAGGCTGTACCAAACTCCAGTCTGATTTGGCATGATTTCTACAGTTGGATGCCCTTCCTAACGCCAACCACTCTGACAGTGTAATGGTTGCTTTTACGTGCCACCAGTATGGGTGCCATTTGTGTGACACCTGTATCTGCCACAACTGCAATTTCGCTCAGCTTGATGGGTCTTCTTCCCAAGCACGACCTAATGCCAAATGTATAAACAAAACCTGAAAGGTCACTTAGAGGTGCATTGCGTATTTTAGAAATATGCTTGTCCAATTATCTTAATTGCATGAAACTGTTAGTAGCTCTTTCAGGATGCATATTAAACTGATGTTTATCTCTCATTGACTGGAGTACTATTTTGTGAAATGCAGCAGAATTTAGATGTTTGTACTACATGGTTATACTACATGACTATACTACATGACTATGTCAGCTTGTACGCTGGAGAACACGGTGCACACACACACACACACACACACACCTCTTTGTTTGTTGGTCTGTTTTTTTTGCTACTTATTACCGTTTCCACTTCCATATTTACCTCTATCAATATCTATTTGTTTTCTTATGTCTATCATCCATCTGGCGATTGATTATTCTCTCTATATTTCTTTATAATACTTCTGTATCAATTCTGCTGTCTCTCTGT
Organism: Octopus bimaculoides; assembly: GCF_046866305.1. Taxonomy (NCBI): domain Eukaryota; kingdom Metazoa; phylum Mollusca; class Cephalopoda; order Octopoda; family Octopodidae; genus Octopus; species Octopus bimaculoides. Next base: position 43,725,275 of record NC_142946.1, read on the forward strand.
GACTCCATCCACCCCTCATCCGACACGTGGAGTGATAGACATCCAATCTATCCAGGCATGTACCCAGTCATCGAGCCACCCCTCTATCCATCCATCCATCCAGCAAACCACCCATCCATCCATCCATCTATATACCCCTATACACCCCCCACCCCCACCCGCTCATCACAGCCTTGCTATCATCTAATAACTGCAGCATTTCGGATTAATTTCTACATTTCTGTGTCCTAACCCTTTTCTCCCTCACGGTCGCCCCACCCCTTCTCTCTCTCCCTCCCTCTCTCCCTCCCTCTCTCCTACCCACCCACCCACCCATCGTTAGTTAAAGAGCTCGAATTTAAGCAACTCGGCTTCATGCTTAACTGAGATGCCAGCATTTAAGGGACTCTATGGAAGACCCTGAAAGTTTTTACCAATATACTTCTTTCTTTTCTGTCTGCTTCTCTGGGAATTTTCATTTCTATTTTGGTTATTCCGCATCATCATATTCATCACTCATCACTCTTCAAGTCTTTCACGAATGAATTTTACAGAGTTCCCCCCTCTGTCCCCATCTTCTCCGCTTCCTCTTTCTTTCTCTCTCTCTTTCTCTCTCTCTCTCTCTCTCTCTCTCACCTCCTACCCAACCTCGTTGCCTTTATTGAAAGGGTGTTTTTTTTGTTTTGTTTTGTTTCGATTTCTTTTTCGCTGGGCTTTTCTTCTACTTCTACCGGAATATTTTGTTCTATTTTGTTTTAATTTGAAAAAAAGGGGAAAAAAAAAAATAATAAAAAATTATATTATTTATTATTTTCACACACACACACACACACACACACACACACACACACACACACACACACACACACACACATTCACAAGCATGCAAACACATGAAATAACAAAGATGGAGATTTATGTGTGTGTGGGTATATACATGTGTATGGACACATATATATATATATATATACACATACATACATATATATATATATATATATATATATATATATATACACACACACACACACACGTGTGTATTCCAAGTTTTTTTTTACCTCTTATTTTATTTCTTAATTTTTTTTTTCCTAAATAAATGTAAATTCACACATCACATAAAGAAATGTAGCGGGTGGTTTTATTATCATTGTCACCCATCATCATCATCCTGATTATTTTTATTATTATTATTATTATTATTATTGTCTATGTTGTTATTGATGCTGTTTAATTCTTTCAAATATAATGTTCTCTCTCTCTCTCATCCTCTCCCCTCAGCACCCCATCCCCCATCATTTCCTTCCTGTCCACCTTCTACACCCCACCTCACCCACCCGTCAGCATTTATATTACGTACACACACCCTCTCTCCTCTCTCTCTCGATACCACACTATCAGTACCATCAATCTAATGGGGGTCAGGAATCAATTAATTTTTTTCCACCACCACTGCTCTGCTCTGCTCCATCCAACTCTATCATGACCACCACCACCAACTGTTTCTTTCTTTCATGGAAAAAAAAATTTAAAAAAAAACAAAGCTAGCAAAGACATTTCTCACACAAAAAGATGTTTGGCTGTTTTTTTGTTAATGTCTGTTGTCAGAAACCATCATCATCATCGTCAATATTATTATTATTGTTGTTGTTGTTGTTGTCGTCGTTATTATTATCACCATTATTATTCTCATCAGAATTATCATTATTATTAATATTATTATTATAATTATTATTATCATCTTTATCATTATTATTACTATTATTATTATTATTATTATCATCATTATTATTATCGCTATTATTATCCATTATTATTATTATCGTTATCATTATTATTACTACTACTATTATTATTATTATTATTATCGTTATTATTATCATTATTGTTATTATTATGGTTATTGTAGCAATTATTTTTATTATTTTGGTTATTATTGTTCTTATTGTTGCTGCTACTGTTATTATTTCAATATTCTGTTAAATTTCCTGTTTATCAGGGTTTCTTTTTTTTGTTTTTTTTTTCCTTTCGGGGTTTTGAATTTTGCTTTCCTTCTTTTTCCCTCCAATCTCTTTTTCCTTTCTTTTTTTTTTTGTGTGTGTGTTTTTTTTGCTTTGTTTTATTTTTCGGTTCCTTTAAGAAAGAAAGAAAGAGAAGAAAGAAAGAAAGAGAAAAAAAAAATAGCTGCAAATTCCTTGTCAATACAAAATGAGACAACAACAACAACAAAATAGGAACCAAAACAGCATCAACAACAACTAGAGAAATGATGATGATGATAATAATAATAATTTGATGACGATGACGACGGCAAACTGGATGAATTAGATATTCCAAATTGTTTGTGGTCTGACATGTTTGTGATAAATTTGAAACTGTTTATCTTCTCCACTCCTGTCTTGTACACTGCCATTACAAAACTTTTACATACATACACACAGACATACACACACACACACACACACACACACACGGTGTCTGGAAGGAGTGCTGTAGATGTATGCATCTTCTCTTTCAAATGCACCCATATACTTTTGTTTGTCTGTTCCTATGTGTGTGTGTGTGTGTATATATATTATTTTATTTAAAAGAGTTTCAACTCTGTTTTTTATGTTTTATTTACATTCTTGTAAAATTAATGTGGGATATAGAATATGGAGTATATAATATATAATATAAAAATGGATGGTACAATGAAATGAAGTATTGAATGTCTTATTGAATATATGGAATATGTCTTATTGAATATATGAAATATTGAGTGTTCAATATAAAGGATTAAATATATAAAGGCGAATACGTATTTTCAATACCTTGTGGTATTCATCATGGCCGGTATCTGACAGACTATATATATATATATATATATGTATTTATATGTGTGTGGTATACTGTATTTTCTGGCAGACGAGTTGACATGGTGTACAGTGTAAGCGTGTCACATAGACCCTTCAAACAATGTGGGTACACAGTTATTTGAATTCGCTCCTAATATCCTGTACTGCTGTATATTTTTGATTTACACGAATGTCATGTGACCTAGCTAACTCCTGCATCTCGTCTCATGTCAGCCCTAACCGTCGCTTTAGTGTTCTCACCATTCCACCTTCCTCCTGTGTGTGCTACATGTAATTATGCATACATTAACTGTGAGTTATAATTACACGCAGAGATTATTAGCTATCTCATTAATTAAATACTAATGTTACGTAATTACTTGCAAGACACACCTAGAATTACACACGTTTTAGCAATAATCTGTGTGAATTTGCTTTGTTTTTACTTTCTCTCTCTTTCTCTCTCTCTCTGTCCTTCTGTGGTCCGAGATAGCTTGTTCAGTAACATCAAAGAACTACATTCGCCCTTCATGCCATTGGCAGTTCCTGGTTTAAACTCTCGGCACTCAGATTACTCTTGTCACATCGTTTTTGAATTAATCATGGACGATGTTGCAGCTTTCAAGATTTCTATAGTTTGATTGTTTATTTTTAGATTGATATTGTAGGCTAGGTGTGAAAGACCAGATCTGGTCAGTTTAGTCATAAAACAAGTAGAATATTTGGGCCTGATTATGGCTGACCTAACGCTTTAGCACTCAAAACTGACCATATATAGCCCAAATAAGCTACATATTTTATGCCCTAACTGGTCAGATCTGACCTCTCACATTTGTTAAAATATACAATCACCATCATCATGATTGTCATCATAATTGTCATCGTTGTCATTGTCATCTTCGTCATCATCATCATTGTCATCGTCATCATTTAGTTTCTGTTTTCCATGCTGGCATGGGTTGGACCGTTTGCCAGGAGCCAGCAAGGTCAGGAGCCGCACCAGTTTCTCTAGTCCGTTTTGGGTTGGTTTCTACAGCTGGATGCCCTTCCTAATGCCAACCACTCCTAGAGTGTATTTGCAGCTTTTCATGAGGCACCGTCACCAGTGCTTCTTAAATGGCACATCATTGAAATCTCAAAGCTACGAGATAATGCAGGATTAATTCAAAACAAGGTGAATAAACAAGCATTAGATTTGTCAGAGTAATCCTAATGGCAAAGGGTTAAATGCCACCTTTCTTATTCCATTCCATTCTATTATCTCTTACGCTTTCTGTTATACAAAGAATTGAACTGAGCACCTGGTGAGTCTTGAGGTAGCATTTAACCACTTAACCAGCATCCATTCTAATCCGGCCTGTCTCATCTCTGTCTCGTCTCCTGTAAAGCCACAACGGCCAGGTCAATCCATAGAAGGAATTTAACACTTTCTAAGCTAATTTCACACTCCTCATTAATGCACCATTTACTCATTTTGCTCCTGCAGGGAGGGACTTTATCTGGCCTTGTTCCCTCCCCATCCTCCACCACCTTCTCTCCCTCTCTGTCTCTCTCTGTCTCTCTCTCTCTCTCTCTCTCTCTGTCTGATGACCTCCCCTCTTTCTCTAACACTTTCTTTATATCTCTATCTGTCTGAGGCTCTCTCTCTTTCTCTCTAACATGCTAACTCTGTCGCTTTGATGCTCTCTTTCTCTCTTTCTGTTTGTCTGATGCTTTCCCCCACTCTCTTTAACCCTTTCACTGCCTCTCTTTCTCTCTCTCTCTTTTTATCTCTCTCTCTCTCTCTTTCTCTCTCTCTCTTTCTCTCTCTCTCTCTCTCTCTCTCTCTCTTCTCAGCACATTCTCTCTGTTTCCTCTCATCCCTTCCATCCATAAAAATCTTCAATAATCCCCGCCCCCATTCCACCACCATCACTACCACCACCTCTCCTCAGCGCCAATGTCCAAATTCATTATTCTCTCTAGAAATTGCTGTTAACAAAGGGAGGTGGTGGGTAGCGAGGGTCGGAACCAACCCCATATGATGACATTTTGTTGTTGTTGTTACTGTTATCCTTCTTGCTGTTGTTGTAGATGCTATAGCCAACGGTGATGGCGGTGGTAGTGGTAGTAGTTGAGAGCCAGTGGTAGCAGTATTATTATTATTATTATTGTTGTTGTTGTTGTTGAGTTTAGTGTTTTAGTGCCATTCCTTGCAGGATCCAATTACTGCATGAACCTGGAGTTCAATTCCAGTCATTTGTCATTATCATCATCGCATATACACACTATGCACCCCTCTGTATGTGTGTGTGTAGGTGTATGTATATATATATATGCATATGTGTGTATGTAAATATATGTATATGTGTGTATGTATATATATATATATATGTATATGTGCTTGTACATGTGTGTGTGTATGTATATATATATATATATATATATATATATATATAGTATATTATTGCCACCTATGTACACACATACCCAGTTGCACTTGACTGTAAGTAGGGGGGCTATATGTCAATGTCTGGCCCATGAATTGGGCTGGGTGTATGTATGCTTGTGTGTGTGTGTGTGTGCTTGTGTATATATATGTGTGTGTGCAATGTATGCATATCTGTATGACTATGTGTACTTTGTCTTATGCAGAACTGTTTGTTTTACTGCATAGAAATAGAGAGGAAGGGGGAGCGGTGTGATAAATACCCCCCACCTCCTCCTGCACCCTCCATCTTATTAGAAAATATCCGAATTGCATTTATTGGGTCTGAACTGTTACCCCCACCTTCTTCCCCCCAGCCGTTTCATCCCTCAAATCCCCCACCCTCATCAGTCCTCCATCCCTTTTTTCATCTCTACCCCAGCCCCTAAGTTTGTCTGGCTCCTTATATATATATATATATATATATATAATTTTCTGCTCTTGATTCTTTCTCTGTACCCTTAGGGATGTTGCCTTGTCATTTTTCACCTTATTAAATAAACCTAAAAATCTGTGGGCAGAGGGGAATGGGACGAAGTTTGCGGGCGGTGGGGGGGAACAAAAAGTACCCTCTCCTTAAATTGGGCAAAGTTGGTGGAGGACCCCAAGAAATAAAATGCAAAACATTTACTAAAGCAGCATCGTTGAGGCATCTGTTGGCGCCTTGGCTTGTAACTGGCTCTTGGAAGTAGCAGACCTCAAGCCAAAAAAGTTACCTCCGTGACTATCACATCATTTATTCAGGCACAATGAACAATGCATCTAGGACTCGCACTTCTGGGTAGTCATCTCCACCCCGATGGCAGTGGCAGACTATAGAATGAAATTGGAAGGAATTTTGGCTGTTATTTCTAGCAGGCCAAACAACCACGTAAAGGTTCATTCAATGGCTCAGCGGTTTTAAGATGAATGGAGCTCAGCAGTGTTAAATATTGGGAGTAATAAGCAATTAACTAGTGTTTCTACAGTATATATGCCCATTAAGTAAGGTATTCAGATTGCTATTTTGAACTAATACTGCTTTCACTTCCAATAACGAATTTTTATCCAGTCTACCAGCTATTTACAACCCAGTGGTTTGTTAATTGCTGTTTTTCTATATCTCTAGAGGTTACATTTGTCTAAGCGTGTGGTTAATTGTGGATATTTGCTGATGATGATGCTCAAGGAAGCAGAAAAGTAGGGATCTAGGTTTAGCGATTCTACCACCACTGCTGGATGCTCTTTGTTTGCTGTTTATACACCTCCATTCTTTGTGGCCCTTATGTCTATATGTGATGTTGTCTGAAGAGGAATAGCGTGTAAGAAGCCCCTGTATCGGCGTTACATAACGGCAGCAGTGCCAGATAAGAGGCAGCCCAGCATACTCTGTGAAGGGGTCGGTGTTAGGAAGGGCATCCTGCCATAGAAACCATGTCAAAATGGACTGGAACCTGGTGCAGCTCTTCAGCTTGCAAGCTCTGGTCAAACTGGCCAACCCATCCCAGCATGGAAAATGAACATTAAATGATGAGGATGCTGCTGCTGATGATGATGATGTTGATGTTGTGGCTTTCTACAGTATATTCATGCGAAGTAAGGTGTATTGAGGAAGAATAAAAAATAAATTTAAAAAAAAAAAAAATTGAAAAAAAAACCGATGGTTGTGGTCGGAACGCTTTTGCTTTTGCACGTAGATCTGTTTGATCAAGATCGGCTCAGTGTTTTAAAAGCAAACGATAGCAAATACCACCTGCTTGGAGTGTTTTAAGCGAGGGAAATGAGAATCTTCACATCAAACTCAATCTGTCGGCCCAGAACAGTCAACACCCGCCTCTCGCTCCCCTTTCATCTCCCGTCTCCCACCTTCATTTGTTATCCTAAACTGAAACCTTCTAATGATGAATTGAGAGAAAACTGACCTTTCTCATAATTGGGATTTTCCTCACCTTCCCTCTTTACCTCTCTCCCCCGTTCTCATTCTTTCTTTGTCTCTTTCTCTCTCTCTCTCTCACTCACCCCCCTCCCCACTCTATATCTGTCTCATGTTCTCTTTCTCTCTATTCCTGATTCTCTCTTTCTCTAACTGCTTCTTTCACCCTCTTTTTCTCATTCTCTCTCTTACTATTTCTCTTCCTCTTTCAGTCATCCCCCTCTCTCTCTGTCTTCCACGTTCTCTCTGTTTCCCTCCATCTCTCACTCTCCCTTAGTTTCTCTTCTGTCACTCACCCCTCTCTCTCTTTCTCAGTTTGTCGTTCTCTCTTTGTGTTTCCTTTTGCATACACCCCCCTCTTTCTATTCTGCCTTCCTCACCCTAACTCTCATACACCTCTCTTTATCTACTTCACTGACTCTCCTCTCATTAATCCCTCTCTATATCGTTCTTTCGTTTTCTCTGTCTCTCCTATCCATCTCTCTATCTATCTATCTATCTATCTATCTACTTCTCTGTGTCTCTCTTTCTCTCATACACCTCTCGATCTGTCTTTTTGTTCATTCATTCTTACTCCAGTCTCTCATAAACATCTCTCTCTTTTTCTCTCTCTTTCTTTCTCTCTCTCTCTCTCACTCTATCTCTCTTTCTCATTCTCATGTTGTTTCCTTCTCTTTCTCACAAAACTCTGGACACATTAAGCCTCTTGAAATCGGTTTGGCTTGAATTCATTGAATAATTAAATCTATTTGGCGAGACTCGTTTCTCTTGGATGCTTTCCTTTCGGTCTCGCAAGTTCTTGAAATAACCCTCACCCACCACCAATGCCACCACCACCAATGTTGGCAATGTCATGTCAGTGAAAAGCAGCCAGCCAATTGAATAAAATCCGAAATCTCCTTTGATTTTAATGCTTTTCGTTGGATAACTGCGCTCGTTACCGATTTTTAAAGCCGGCGACTACTTGCCCTCCGCCACCATTGTCAATACCACTACGTTAGCCATTATTCTTCTTATACCTCTCCACCATTTCTCTGCTTCTCATCTCTCTCTCTCTATCCATCTATCTATCTACACAAAACATATACATGCTCATGCGTTCGTGTGTGTGTGTATATATATATATATATATATATATATATATATATATATATATATATATATATACACATATATACATACACACATACATATATTTATAGATGTATACTTATTTACACAAATACTTACGTACATTCGTACATACATATATAATAAAACTCACATGTACATATATAGATACATAGTGTGTGTGTGTGTGTGTGTGTGTATATGTGTGTATATATATATATATATATATATATATATATATATACATATATATATATATACATATATATATACACACACACACACATACACACACAGATGGACATGTCTGTCCCAAGTTGTAGTTCACGGTTTTTCATAGAAGGAGTTGAAATATTGCTCAGATGCCCACATAGTTCCGGGTTCAGTCCCACTGCATGGCACCTTGGGCAAGTGTCTTCTTCTATAGCTTTGGGCCAACCAAAGCCTTGTGAGTGGATTTGATAGACGGAAACTGAAAGAATCCTGTCGTATATATGTATACATATATGTGTATGTATATGTTTGTGTGCCTGTGTTTGTTCACCCATCGAAAATCACTTGACAACCATCCTCGTAAGTTAGCGGTTCGGCAAAAGTGGCCAATAGAATGTCCTAGGGTTGATTTGCTCAACTAAAGGCGGTGCTCCAGCATGGCCGCAGTCAAATGACTGAAACAAGTAAAAGAGTAAAAGAGATATAATACGCGTGTGTGTGTATATAAGACAAGTCATATATAAATGCATGTGTGTATGTCATATATATATATATATATATATATATAGATGCACTAATATATATATGTGTATATATGAAGCATATATAAATGTATGTGTGTATATTTGTTTAAATATATGCACACACCCTACACACGGTTGCAATGCCCCAAGTTAAGGCTATATAGCACTCATTTTGTCATTTTGGTATTTTCACCATTTTGTTTTTTTTTTTTCAAGAAAATTTCTTCTCGTTTCAATATTTTAAAACATTGGAAATTAGAATTTTTGGGAAAATAGTAATAAAACAAAAATGCAAGAATTGATTTTAAGGTTTGGAGTCAGGAAGGGGTTTACGATTAACTGATGTGTAGAATTAACAAAATTAACAATTAATGGAAGGGTTTGGGCTGGCTTCTACCTGTTCACGCTTCTTCCGGTGAATTAGTGTGGTTTATAATATATTTCTGCACTCAATAAACACAGGTAAACCTCATAATGCATGCTACACACACATAAGTGCATACATACATGCATACATGCATACGTACATACATATATACATGCATGCATGCATACACACATAAACACATGCATGCATACATATTCAACCATACATAGACACATGCATACGTACATACAGGTATGCATACGTACATACACGCATGCATACGTACACACACGCATGCATACGTACATACACGCATGCATACGTACATACACACATGCATACATATATACATGCATACATACATACACACATGCATACGTACATACATGCATAGAAACATTTGAGCTGCGAATAACCTTTATTGAAATGAAGTAACATGGAAGAACCAAAAGAAAAAAAATGTTGGGTTTCTGCGTATGTAATTGTGAATGCATGCATGTATGTATGTATATATGCAAATATGTACATACATAAACAGAGGCATATAATGTTGTGCCCATGCATGGCTACTGTGAAAAGACACAAGTGGTCTAATATACACATGTGTTTGTGTGTATATATATAACTTTATCATATACTGCTCTATGACTTAGAACGTGCTTCTATTTCGGATTTATGTTTTACCAACAATATATAATAATAATAATAATAATAATAATAATAATCAATCGCCATCATGAAAGTATTGTGTGTAGTGCTCAGGTGTGAAACACACACACGCATACATATACATACATGCACACACATGCTCATTACATGTATGTGTTTACTTCATACTGTAGACGCAAATCCTGAAATTTTGTGGAGAGGTGGGGGGTGGGGCTCTTCGACTAATGCTCAACTTGTACTTTAATTTGATCTCAAAAGGATGAAAGGTAGAGTCCGCCTCAGCTGAATTTGAACTCAGAACGTGTATGTATGTGTATGCAGGCAGTTTTTTTTATCTACAGCCTTAAATCCCTTCCATGCTCCAGCATGACCACAGCTGCATGGCCGAAATGAATAAATGTGCACCAGGTCCGCCTAAATGAATATGCTATTGTTTCTATGAACAATGACACCTTTCGTTTTTAATCCCATATATATATACACACACACACACACGCGCACACACATACATGTGTGCATATGTGTATATATATAATGGTAAAATGTGGCACAGCAGGTAAACACACGTACACATGCAGGATGTTCATCCCTCATCATTTATCGACCAAAAGTCTTTTGAGAATTTCTTCGCCTTAATCGATAATTTCACAATTTCAATGCCTTATCGCTGAAAGATGTTTATCTCACTCGGTCATGGCGACGAGAAGTGGTGGGGGAGAAAATAAATTCTAGACCAATCGTCTACCAAATTGCTATTCACTGCATTCCTACCATGTCGTCTGTTTCTCTATGGTGATTGTTTGGCAAGATTGGGTTCAATGATTAAATATAGTTGCAATTATGTTTATTTTTTCAACTTGGTACGCTTTTTCTTTTTTTTTTGTATTTCAAAAACAAATTCTTCTCTCCCTTTTAATTTGAGCCACATTCTGTTTTGAAATTTTAATTTTAGAATTAAAACCTAACTGAATATTACTTAATTATAAAACAAGGGGTTTAAGTATAATTCTTACTACTCTCTCTTCCTTTATCTCTCTCTCTCTCTTCCTTTATCTCTCTCTCTCTCTTCCTTTATCTCTCTCTCTCTCTTCCTTTATCTCTCTCTCTCTTCCTTTATCTCTCTCTCTCTCTCTTTCTGGCCCCCCTCCCTCGATATGTATGTATAAGCGAGCATATATATATAATGTTACATAATTTATTTTCTCATATATATATCACAATATAAGTAACTTGCACATATATACGTGTATTTATGTGTGTATATGTTTTAGGCATTTCGGTCATTAGACTATAGCCATGCTGGGGCACCACCTTGAAGAAATTTAGTTGAACAAATTTACCTGCGTACTCATTTTCTTTTTTTATTTTCTCTTCAGCCAGGTACTTTTTCCATCAGTCACCTTTGCCAAATAACTAATTTAAACATAAAACCTGTTTTGAAGGAGAAACACACATGCACACACACACACACACACACACACACACACACACTGCTTGGTACGTTGGATGAGTGTCTTCTACTATAGCCTCAGGCCGATCAAAGCATTGTGAGTAGATTTGGTAGGTGGAAACTGAATGAAGCCTGCCATATATATATATATATATACTTGTGTGTCTCTGTCCTCCCCATCATCACTTCACAGCTAATGTTGGTGTGTTTCCGTGTCCGTAACTTAGAAGTTTGGCAAAACGAGACCGATAGAATAAGTACTAGGCTTACAAAGAATAAGTCCTGGGGGCCAATTTGTTCGACTAAAGGCAGTGCTCCAGCATGGCCGCAGTCAAATGACTGAAACAAGTAAAAGAATAAAGGAAAATATATACATATATATATACACACACACATATATATATATATATATATATATATAACATATACTGGAACAGTCATTTCTAATCTAATCCTCCTATTTTGATGATAATGATTTCATTTATTTGCCACAAGGGCAAAGGATGGCGGGGGGGGGGGGGGGCAGACAATACAAAGTCAATACTGTTCTCTTTCTCTCTTTCTCTACCTCTTCTTTATCACCCCATATCTGTTAATGTGTGTGTGTGTGTGTGTGTTATCTTATCACATGCTTCCTCTCATTCACCTTTGTAAGGATATACCTTATCCTCTCCTCCCCTTCCCCCTCAACAATTTCGTTCTTACTCTTTGTTCTTCTTTAACCTGTTTTAATCACCATTGTCAACTGCACTACTATTGCCACCACCTGTGTGTGTGTGTGAGTGGAGGCTCTTCACTCACCATCTTTGAATTCACATTACTTTGAATCACAAAGCCTCCTTAACTGATATATATATATATATGTGTGTGTGTGTGTGTGTGTGTGTGTGTGTGTGTGTGTGTGTGTGTGTGTGTATATATATATATATATATATATATATATATATATGGCATTATCTCTGTCTGTCTCTCTCATATTACACACACACACACACACACACACACACACACACACGCGCATACTTGATAAACATTATATTCAGCTTTGCCGTATAAGTAGATCCTGTGCTTAAGTCACAAGGCTGTTGCTGTTGAACCAGTCCACCCGAGAACAGCTCAGCTAGTTTCTATGAGCCAGTGTAGGCCTTCTCAAGTGTCGAACACACACACACATACACCCCGCACATGTACACACAAACATAAACATATATACATCAGCTCACACCAATTATTTCAATATAAAGTAATAACCTATGGAATGACATCCTAAGTAGCATCTCCTTTTTCTATCTGGCCAACTTACAAACGACTCCAGCGAAGTTGTTCTGCTTTTGGGGTGGTGCTAGCGATGTTTGATACGAGGGCTAAATATCTGGGTGGTGGTCTGTTAGCTTCTTTTAGAACTACTTGTTTATAGGATTGGGTTATAGATTTGGTTTCAAGTACATATTCAGCTCTTGTTCGGTGATCTAATCTCTGTGCATATTTGCCTTGTGACCTGTGTGTCTGTATACGTTTGTGTGTATGTGTGTATATATATCTGCATGTGTTTCTGTGTGTTTTGTGTCTGTATCTGCATTTTATACATCCGGGTTTTCTTTTTTTAGCTTATATTGTTAGTGGGTGTGTACTTGAGTTTGTGTGTGTCTGTCAGTACAAATTTTTTTTTAGTTATAGTCACTCATTTTTATGTTCAGGAAAAACTTATACACACACTCATACACACACACACACACACGCACACGCACACGCACAAAAATACTTCAATGCATACACATATGTGTATATATGTGTATACACACACACACACACACATACAAGAGCAGGCACATTATTCAACAGAAACAGATGAATAAAGAAAGTGAAGTCATTTGCTAGAATATCCCTTTACCGCTGCCAACCCCAACGATCCCCACCTCCACATGGAAAAATTATTCCTTTTATATAAATAATCAGAAATATATCCGGAAACCTCATGCACCGAATAACTTCAAGAGTATATCGACTTCATCTAAATAAAATTGCCCAGAGCTTGTGTGTGTGTGTGTGTTAATTTCGTATCAAGATGGTTGCTAATGAACTTGTCCTTTTCCGTACCATAATGTCTATACATTTCTGTGTAGGAACAGTTACGTCCAACAATATAGCCTTTATTTGGCCACCTTGCTAGAAATATATATATATATATATATATATATTTATGTATACGATAGCTTGGTCGTTGGAGGAGCAGCAGTGCCCATGAGCCTTTTCTCTGGCCTTGTGACTGAAGTGTACTCTGCTGAAAACAATTAAGGGCCAAGAGTACTGGTTTTAGACCGAGCAGGAGAGTACGTCTAGCACCCAAAAGTAAGGATGGTTCTTTGCTTTTGGTGGGCATCTACCCAGCTTCCACAGTAACATTCATATTTTCATGTGTGTGTCAGTGTCTGTGTATGTGTGTGTATATATATATATATATATATATATATATATATATATATATATATTTTACAAATAAAAGGGTAAAGGATTATTAATTTATTAATAAATTGATAATTAATAATTTTTACCAAGCCCTTCGGTATTTAAAAACCATTATCGGTGAAGAACTTATTTAAACGTTCTTATACATTTATAAACATAATTAAGGGATCAGCAACAGTTGCTTCACCACATACCGAAGTTCAAAAATAGCAGCTAAAATGCTGAAACTCCAACAGATAGCAATACTTATCCCTTAATTATGTTTATATATATATATATATATATATATATATATATATATAATCGTTGCTATTATGCAAAAGTTTCGTAAGTCCAAAATGATTGCTTTTTTCAGAAAACGAAAAATTAGTTTCACCATTCCATAGCAAAACCATTGTAGTACTCTTTGACAATTTTTGATATCGTGGCATCTGAAACACCTGGAGATACAATAGTTTGACCAAAAGAACCAGCTTTTGCAAGCAAATGTATATATTGAAAAAAAAAAGAAAAAACGCATTTGGCCAAATTTGGACATATGACAGTTTAACATAATTGCAGTGATATAAAGACAGGCTTCTCTCAGTTTCTTTTCCTAAATTCATACACAAGGTTTTGGTTGTTCCGAAGTTACAGTGGTAAACATTTGTCCATGATGTCATGAGTTGGGACTGAACTTGGAACCATGTGGTTTGAAAGCAGACTTCTTACCACACAACTACAGATACATACACATGCAGACACTGGCATGTCTGTGTGGTATTACACAAACATGCACACACACACACACACACACACACACACACACACACACACACACACACACACACACGTGCTTAGGTATTTGCATGTTTTGTGAATTCATTCTGCACAATTTCTGTCTACCAAATCTCATTCCTAAAGGCATTGGTCACCCTGTGAGCCCAGTGGAAGTCGCATGCCAAGGGAGTCACACGCCATTGAGACTGAACTCTGACTCACAAGATTATGAGCCATGACTATGCCTCTTTCTCTGTCTCTCAATTAGTCTATCTTTCTCTCTCTCCTCTCTCTTCTCCCCCTCTCCTCCCTCTCTTATCTATGTGCGGCCATGTGTCGCTAAACCAGCTTTCTGAGTCTCATTCCAGTTATTGTTGGTGTTGTAAAATGACACAGTTTTGTTGATAATCCTAAGTGTTTGAAGCTTTTAATTAAGTGAAGGTTATTTAAATTGCTTATTAAAGAGCAGCGGTGACAGTAACAACAACAATGTCTGTTAACAGTAGCAAACCAATTATCTCATTATCAGTATAAAGTATTATTAGGCATTGCGTTGCTTACAGCTATTATTGACTGGCAGAATTGTTAAAGCATCAGACAAAATGTCTTGTGGTATTTAGTTTAGGCCTATTATGTCTTGAGTTCAAATCCCACCAAGGTCCAACTTAGCTTTTCATCATTTTTGTGCCGATAAAATAAAGTACCAGTGAAGTACTGAGGTGGGTCAGCTTTGATGTAATTGACTATCACCCTTCCCTCAAAATTGCTGGCTTGGTGTATTATCATTATTATTATTATTATTATTATTATTATTATTATTAAGGTGTTGAGGTGGTCAAATAGTTAGCACGCTGGATGAAATGCTTAGCAATATTTCCACCTGTCACTACGTACTGAGTTCCAATTCCGCCGATGTCATCTTTACCTTCAATCCTTTCAGGGGTCGATAAATTAAGTACCAGTGAAACTCATCCCCGACCCCCAAGGTGCCCTTCCGGCAAAAAATTTATTATTATTATTATTAAGGTGACAAGCTGGCAGAACCGTTAGCATGCTGGGTGATGTGCTTAGCGGCATTTCGTCCGTCCCTACGTTCTGAGTTCAAATTCCACTGAGTTTGACTTTGCCTTTCATCCTTTCGAGGTTGATGAGAAAATTATCAGTCACTTACTGGGGTCAATGCGATTGACTATCCTGCTCCCTCAATTTCAGGACTTGTGCCTATAGTACAAAAGATTATCATTATTAAGTGGTAAACTGGTGCAATTGTTAGAGTATTTGAAAAAGTGTCTTGCAGTATTTGTTCCTATTCTGTACTCGACTAGTACATGTGTGAATGGTATTGACTGGCCCCCACCCCCTTAAAATTATTAGTCTTTAACCTAAATCAATTGTTGTTGTTATTCAGTGATGTGAGCTAGTAGAACCATTGACATACTGAGCAAAATGCTTAGTGGTATTCCTTCTGATTTCTCAATGCAATGCCACTGCAGTGGACTTTGTGTGTTTACGTACAGTAACATCCTTATGCACTTGGAAAATTTTTTAGAATTCACCCAATTAGAACTGATCATGGATTTTAGGGTTTCAGAACAAGATGGTTTCTGCGCCTTCTCTTTTTGAGCTACGAGAAATGGAATTTCTGAATGAAAAATTCTCCTTTAATAGATGAATTGAAAGAGAGGCTTCTGAAATCTTCAAATTTGAGTCTATTGTATTTCGTTTTTGTGAGCTTCATGCAGACACCATTCTTCATTCAACGAATACTTGTAGGTGTCGTAGGTGTTTTGGATAATTAATGTGATTCAGAGGATTAATGAAAATATCTGCTACAAAATGTATTTCTAAAATGTTTGCATTACACCAAGAGTTTGTATTCATAATGGTGGAAACTAACAATCTCAAGAATAAATCTATCTAAGAATCGGTAAGTATTTTCTCACTGATCCTTTTCACAGATTAGTTCTACCATGTGGAGAATTAAAGTTATACAAATTTATATATTGCGCAAGGACTTCATAATGACTCTGTCTGTGTGTGTGTGTGTGTGTGTGTGTGTGTGTGTGTGTGTGTGTGTGTGTGTGTGTGTGTGTAAAGCACATGCTCGATGTTTATGCACCCTTTTCCTGTTAATATTAATGAACAGATGTAATTGCAATAGCTTTCCTCCGCAAATGTGTGCTTTGTTAGTTTTTCTTTTTAATCTATATAGCTTATTGTTTTGCAGTTGTGACTGGTAGATATACAAAGCGGTGGTGTGTGTGTGTGTGTGTATATATATATATATATATATATTTATATATATATATATATATATATATATATATATATAAAAATAATAATAATAATAATAATAATAATAATAGTAGTAGTAGTAGTAGTAGTAGTAGTGATACTAGTGGCGGTGTTGCTTTTAAGTGGTAGTGGTAGTAGTGTCTGAGAGATTAGCACCATCTGCAAAGGGTGTGTGTGTGTGTGAGAGAGAGAAACAGAGACGTTGACCTGCTTAGTCGATAGCTTAGCTAAACTGCACAAGGGATTAGCCACAAAACTTGTTCTTGTCTGTCTGTTCCTCTATCTATCTCAATCGACCCATCTTCTTACTTGTCTCGTACAAACCTGGTCACTTCCTCTTCTCTCTCTCTCTTTCTTCCTTCTCTCTCTTTCTCTCCCTTTTTCTGTCTCTGTCTCTCTCCCCCTCGTAATCATTCACACATCGCTCGTCACCACCACTGTATCACAAGGTTGAGTTTATGATATCATCAATACTTGGTTGATATAATAATATTTGTGGCAAAGCGATGGTTGGCGGTGGTGTTGCTGGTGGTATTAATAGTTGTTGGTGGTGACGGTGAGGGTGTTGCAATAATGTCGGTGGTGGTGGTGGTGGTGATTAATAAAATATAAGTGGGTTGGCATTGTTGATTGTTCATTATGCAAAAGTAGCATACATATGTGAATGACTTACATACAGTCTCTCCTTTCTTAGCTCCTTTTGATACCCCATCCACCACCATCCAGTCAGAGGAGGGTGGCTTTGAGACAGTGTGTGTGTGTGCGCGTGTGGGGAAATTACACTCAATGCACTTGTGCTCGGGCATATATAATTATGAATAAGTATATACATATGTTATCAAAATACACACATGATGTATGGTAATAACAATAATAATAATAATAATAATAATAATAATAACGGAGATTGGAATAGAATGTCCGGCAGAGTTCCTACAGAAAGTTTGTTGTCCATTAAGGACAGCAAGGACTGTCGGGAGGGTTCTAAACACTTAAAAGACTGCTGAAGACTTATGGATACCTAAGGTTAGGGATAGTAACCTGCTACCCACATAAATCTTACCTGGAATAAGACCGAACCTGAGCCAAACCCAAATAGTAATAATATTAATAATGATGATAATACAGACCTATTCTTTTTACTTATACTTTTTCATACTAGCGTAGAGTGGACATGCTTTCTTAAGGCAATGTTTTACAGCCAGATGCCTTTCGTGGCACTAACTCTTTTGTTATCTCTTATGACATACAGATGTACTGTCTACTTTTCCAAAAGCCCAGATGTATACACTGTATCCTTGCAGGTTTCACCTGTTTCATCTACATCTGAAGCTTGTTGTGTCTGGGTTACAACATAGTGTAGAGATATCTTAGAGCAGATTACTGACGGGATTTTTTTTTCTTTTGGAAGCATTCACTTTTATATATGTATTTATAAATAAACATTGTTTTTGTCTAATCGATACACATTTCAATGTAAACATCACCCATCTATCTTTTCTGCCGAATAGTCATAGGGGTAGAACCCTCAGGCACTTCCTCCATAGGGACCTGCCGGAAGCAGTTGTTATTAGAATTTCTGACTGGATTCTCAAGTATAACCAACTGATACTATGGATACTATCCAACCATCTTGTTCTTGGTCTCCTGCCGCTTGGCTCTGCTTGAAGAATCCACCTTGCAATTCTCTTCTGCGACATTGTAATCACATGTCCAAAGTACCAGAGCTTATGACCTCTCAAAGTAAATATAAAAGTTATGAACTTCACGACTCATTTACATCTGTCACACAAGTATGATACTTTTCCAGCGATTGGCCATTCGTTTACAACAGGAGCTATTATTACAACATGTTAAAAATATAGTACACATAATAAAATTAGATGGAAAGAATGTTTGTTGACAGCACTACCCTTCTATATTGAATTCTGTTAAGAATAAAGAGATGAAGTATGGAGATTTTATTAATAGCAAAATACAAACCAAAAATCAATGTACAGATATTGCAGTTGTAAAATATATCTGGAGTTAACCACTGAATCATTTTTAATCCAACCTTGACAATTTTTATCATTTATAGCAGTATTCTCCTGGTTCTTTGTGACCTACTGTGAATTATTTGCCAATATATTTTCCATTTCATTCAGAGAATGAGACTGGAGGCTTTGAAGAGTTAATAGTTTTGAGAATGCTTATTGTTCCAAACTAAATATAAAGGACTGGTAAAAGAATGAAGAAAATTCCTTGATAAAAAAAGGATAAAATTTAAACACAGTTGGGTCTTTAATATAACATGTTTCAAAATAAAGGCATCTCTCTTTTCACACACACACACACACACACACACACACCATGCATGCACATTTGTGTGTGCATGTGTGTGTGTGATTATCATAGATCATTTTATGTCTCTTTCTTTCAAAGTTGGCGTGGGTTGGATGGGTGTGGACCAGTGTAGCATCTCACCACTTGCCACACTCCACCGTCATCTGATAAACACAAAATAATATATATACCCTATACATCCTATACATATATGTCTATATGTGTGTGTGTGTATGCATATGTATATGTGGAAATGGTCTACTGTTTTCTCTGAAGTTTGTCTCTGTGTTTCCTTGTTTTACTATATTCTTCTTCTTAGATGTTTAGTAGCAGACTTCCCTCTGAGTTCTCTGACTTCCGTCTCAATTATAGTTCCTTCCTCCTTCCCCCTCCCCCCTCCCCTCGCTCTGGTTTCATCCATTCGCTCTGTTTTTTTCTCTGATAGTCTTTTGTGGTCTCCACTCCACACACCATTCTCACACACCACTCCACATTGCACCATCGCACACCCAAACCACACCGCAACATGCTACACCACTCCACCAAGCTCAAGTAGATCCTTAGTAGATTTCTCTTTGAACAGAAAAGCAGAAACGAGAAAGAATGTTTACAATCCTAATTAATTCACTATTCCATGATGATGATGATGATGATTCAGTTTCCTCATCTTTGTTTTTTTCTCTTCATTTTCTTCACTCATTTTTTTCATCCATCTCTCTTTTCCTCTTCAAACTGCTCTTTCTCTCTCTCTCTCTCCTTCTTTGCCTTCTCCCCCCTCCCCGCCGTCAACACCTCTTTCACACTCTTTCTTTCTGTGTCTCTTTCAGTATTTTCTTCCTGAAAGGAGAACCTAAAATAGCAAATTGCATACATGCTGGAAGCAGGCTGACAGCTATTAATAAGACGCAGGCAAACACTACTTTTACAAGAGTGTTGAGTGGGATTGCTTGGTACCTGGTGCCACCGTCTGTGTGTGTGTGTGTGTGTAGACACATACATATACGTATGGGCATACCATGCTGGGTGTAAGCAACATTTTGCCATTTATTATATGCCTGCCTTGGAACCCTTATGTTATGTAGGTTGCAGTCTTATCCAGCTGCTTAGCAATTTTTGTGCCAATTTTCTGTCTGACTGTCTGTCCTCCCTCCCACCTCTCTCACTCACACATCGTTTGATAGTCTTTGAAAATTGGTAAGACCACATGCTTTTGAAAACCCTCTTAACTCTTTAGACAACTTGCCCCACTCAGAATTAAATCTGAATGTTCTACGGGTTTTAAAATACTTATCAAATACTCAGTTTAGATAAAACAACTGTCTAACCACTGTGCCACAGATTTTCATAACATGTTTCCTGGTGGTCTTTAAAAATAGTTAAGACCACATGTTAAGAAAATTCTTCAGCAAGAATGAGACAAACATGGATAAGGTAGTGTCTCTAACTTCTCGGGTAACATTAAGTTAAAACAATTTAAGATTTTGAGAGGAAATGCAAACCCACATTGTAGCCAATGAAAATCACCAGACATTACTTACAACAATACACATTTTAAGATGGTAATGTTTTGCATTATGTCTAATATTTACATTTAAATGTAAATATGAAAAAAATGTTATATCTCTAATGATGAGTTTAACACATAAAAAGAGAGGCAAAAATATTATTGATAAATAACTCAATGCAAACATCTTAATATTTAATCAAAATTTTTACTCCAGTTTTGTTTTTAAAAAGTATCTTTTCATTTGGCTGGAGTCTTCCTTGCAAAATCTGCTGTTGTCTTAGCAGAAATGCTATAAACACTCACAACGCCTGGTCTGGGAATCGATACCACGATCCTATGACCGCGAGTCCGCCGTCCTAACCACTGAGCCATTGCGAATCCACTTGCTTGATATACATTCCCTAAACTGCAAGTTTTCCTTAACAAATTCCCTACAATATACTTCATGGATGAAAAATTTGGGTTTGTGAACACAGGTTTACTCTGTCACCCCCATCATTATTTTCCTCTTATCTCCTTCAGCCACATATCTCCTCTATAAGACCCACTGTGTTTGTCCCTCTGTCATACTTTAACCTCTTGACCCCTAGCATACAGCCACCCATCCCCATCTGCCCCCCTCCCAAAGACTTCTTAGTCACGAGAGTGTTTTCCTCTCCTTCCTCGTCTTCCTTCTCTGTTCTTTTCGGACTTCCAAGTTGGCATGGCAACCTCACTAGTGCTGGTGGCATGAAAAAAAAGCACCCTGTACACTCTGTGAAGTGTTTAGCATTGGGAAGGGCATCCAGCCATAGAAACCATGCCAAAGATGACACTGGAACTTGATGCTGCTCGCTGGTTCCCTGTCAAGCTGTTCCCTTCATGCCAGCATGGAAGGCAGACATTAAATTATGATGATGATGATCTTTTGAAGTCACCTAATCCCCAAAAAACATTTCTTGGCTCAAAATAAAAGTAGAAAGCAGAAAGAATGCACTTTCACAAATTTGAAACACCATTTAAATAGATATAGTTGTTGTTTTGTCCTTACATTATCACAGAGACAACAGATTTATGATGTAAAGCATTTCAGCCGTGACCATCCAACATTATGTATCTACAATTACATTATCATTTGATAATGTCCTTCCTTGCTTTAAAATAGCTGAGTATGATTGATCTGGAAAAGATGTGGCTGTTTTCTAGCTGATTCAGCAGCCATCCAGATTTTTTTGTTGGTGCATGTGAGCAATTAATTTAATATGCAGCTGTTATGTCACAAGATTTCTCATCTAGATTTTAGGATACATACATACATAAATATATATATATATATATATATATATATATATATATATATATATGTATACATATGCTGTATTACATAGTTTCACAGATGCAAAAGTACATCTGAGGTTTCAAATGCTATCGATCCAAGTTGAATGCTTAACTTAACCTCAACGACACATGTTGAGTGCTCATTCTAAAGTTAGCACACCTGTGTTTGTGTGTGTGTGTGTACACGCATGCATGTATGCTTACACACACACACACACACACACACACACATAGGTACAATCATACAATTATTAATCACAGTCATTATTATTCTATGCATCTGTGATCTGCATAACACAGCACATAATAACATATTAATGCATTAATACATGCTGCAATCACATCTGCTCCAAAACATGTTTATGTGGGTTCGTGTGTGGACTCTTCTGATATATATATTCAAACACACGTGTGCACAAACACATGTGGTGCACACACACACACACACACACACACACACACACACACATTCAATATATATATATATATATATAGATATATTTGGAGACTAGATTTTTCTAGGTTGGCTACATGCAACAGATGTTGTTATATTTACATAAACAAACACAAACACTCAAATATGCTTGCAATCACACATCCGCATTCACCACTACCATAAATGAAACGCGTCAACCTGTTTTACCTGGCACCGAACTCCCCCACCCCCTCCACTCCCCGTTCTCCATTCTGTAACATTTCATCCATTTCTCCACACACTGTTGCATGCTTCCCCATTTCTAAATCCTCCGACCCCCCCCCCCAACACATTCTTTTCATCATTTTCCTGATTTTATTTTGATTTCTTGGATATATATAAGCTGTGGCTTCTTTCATGTTTCAGCTAATGGTTCTTATTAAATTCATCATCATCATCATCATCATCATCATCATCATCATCATCATCATCATCATCATCATCATCATCATCATTATTATTAAGGCAGCAAGTTGGCTGAATCATTAGCATGCGGGGGTGAAACGCTTGGCAGAATTTCATCTGCTTGCTACGTTCTGAGTTCAAATTCCGCCGAGGTCGACTTTGCCTTTCATCCTTTTAGGATCGATAAATTAAGTACCAGTGAAACACTGGGGACCAATGTAATCGACTAGTTCCCTCTCCCAAATTTCAGGCCTTGTGCTTATAGTAAAAAGTATTATCATTATTATTATTATTATTATTAATAATAATAATAAAAGTAACAGCAGCAGTAGTCGTCGTTGTCCAGCCCCTGGTCAACTCTGATTGGGCTGAACATTCCTGCCAAGACCATACTGATCTTTGGGTACCTAGGAGTATAACGCCTAATGTGTCCTTGCCAAATTTAAGGCAGCAAGGCGTGATTGAAGAAGATAGGTTTGGCTGCTATTTCTAGCAAGTCAAACTAGTATAGAGAGCTTCCCTTGTTTCAATAGTTGTAGCAGCAGTAGTAGTAGTAGTAGTAGTGGGAGAACCAGTAGTAATATAAATTGTGGACGTTTACATTCGGACTTCATCCGGGTGACTACCCATAATCAAAGACATTTCTACTTTGACCATTTCAGCTGTTTTTTGCAGACAGGGTGTCTGAGGTTAGATTATCTGATGCACACAAACATACACACCTATATGTATATATAGGCGCAGGAGTGGCTGTGTGGTAAGTAGCTTGCTTACCAACCACATGGTTCCGGGTTCAGTCCCACTGTGTGGCATCTTGGGCAAGTGTCTTCTACTATAGCCTCGGGCCGACCAAAGCCTTGTGAGTGGATTTGGTAGACGGAAACTGAAAGAAGCCCGTCGTATATATGTGTGTGTATGTATATATATATATATATATATATATATATATGTGTGTGTGTGTTTGTGTGTCTGTGTTTGTCCCCCCCTCCTAGCATTGCTTGACAACCGATGCTTGTGTGCTTGTGTCCCCATCACATAGCGGTTCGGCAAAAAGAGACCGATAGAATAGGTACTAGGCTTACAAAGAATAAGTCCCTGGGTCGATTTGTTCAACTAAAAGCGGTGCTCCAGCATGGCCGCAGTCAAATGACTGAAACAAGTAAAAGAGTATACAAGCACATACACATATTAACTGATGTGGTACTTAATGATGTCATATCTATGATGTGGATGGTAGTCATAATGATTATGATTATGTGCTTAATAGGAGATCATCTTAAGATCCTACCAGCCCTCTCTTACCCCTGTTCCCCCCCGTCCTCTACTTAATAATTTCGGTAGTTGTTATATTACTGTGTTTTCGTTTTGGTGGTTGTGTTAGTGAGTGTAAAACAACAACCACCACCACTACAGCTACCGCGTCCCTGTCGGCTTACTCCCACATCCATAAGCGCCGCACCACAAACACGAATGCAGATGATTGCACATCTGTTGCTCAACTACTTCGGTGACCTTGTTGTGTCTATTTCTGTGGTGTTTGTCTATTTGTTGAGTAATCAGGATAGTGAGTGCACACTCTGTGCCTGTCTCTGTCTTTGTATGCATATTACTCTGTGTGTATGTGCGTCACACTGTTTTTGCATATGTGTTTGTATCTGTATGTATGTATATATCAATATATACGTGTGTGTGTGTGTGTATTTATGCATTTATATATGTATGTAGTGAATATTCCATAATTTCTTTTGGCTGTAGTTTGAAAAGAAAAAGTTTAGAATGGTACAACAATGCACTATAATACAAAAAATGGACTATATACCTGTTGTAAATTGGTTATCTATAGTCCGATTATATTTCGGAATTACAATTCCTTCTTCAGATATTCTGAGATGTAGTCTCTGCTATAAGGAGTTCCTTTCTATCTTCTTCTTGTTATAGCAATTGACAAAGTCATAGCACAGACTACCTGGTGAGTCACTGTACTTTCCCAGGGATTAAATATCTAAGATGAATTAAAATCTAATTAGCTAAATTCATCTATGTGGAATGGTCTGAATACAGTTTGGTAAAATATCCCTTCTAACCAAAGAAAATAAGTTTGGTGCACAATTGCATGGAACTGGAAATCTCAGGGTCCTAGAAGGTTTAATTTCATATCAACATTTAATTTTTTTTTAATATTTATAATGAAACTGTCTTGCATCCTATATCTGTTCAGAAATGAGATATTTGGAGCAGTGCTGAAGTGAACCCTCAACTTCAAATAGATGAATATTAGATGTACTGTTTATGTTTTACCTATTCTAGCTGATTTAATAAACAGTCTACTGGAGTAGATTACAATGAAGCATGAGCCAGGATTTTAAGGCCAAGGATAATGCGAGGTTGCAGTAGAGATTGATTCATCTCACCTGTCCACAGCCTGGTTCCATAGTATATGTGGAGCCAAAATACTATTATCATGGCTAAAGATATTGGTTGTGATACTGACCTTCAGTCCATTGTCATCTCTGTGACACAGTAGGGCAGATGGTAATTGTATGAGTATCAATAAACAATAAGAGGTTAGGCAGAATAGTGCTGAAGCACAAAGGTATGCCTGCTATACTCTTTTGTGTGAGCTTGAGTTGAAAGGAAAGCAATTAGAGTGGTAGTGCTGGACAAAGAGCCTTGTTGTTTTATATGTAAGAATAAGAGCCAGTTGAGGGCTTTCTACACAGAGTAGATAAAAATTCAGAGGCGGGGAAAGAGCAATAGGTGGTTATATAAACAGCAACGATACCAGCAGTTCCCAGAAACTGCTGTTTGCACAGTGCCACCTGTTGCAGCTCAGGGGATAGCAGAATAAATAGCTTCATTTTCGTTACCAGGAGCCGACAACCAAGAAGCTGGCAATATCTCTCTCTCTCTCTCTCTCTCTCTCTCTCTCTCTCTCTCTCTCTCTCTCTCTCTTTCTCTCTTCTCTCTCTCTCTCTCTCTCTCTCTCTCTCTCTCTCTCTCTCTCTCTCTCAGTAGTACCAGCCCTTCATCTTGTGATGATGGGAAGGAAAATATTTAATAT
>NC_142946.1:43761409-43788909 GCF_046866305.1 Octopus bimaculoides
TCAACACATGGCTATGATGCTCCCACACCACTACTTCTGCTCTTGATCAGAGATGCACATATCGTCAGCCACTAAGAGGCAAGCTCAACTGGTTAAGGTCAAACAACTGACAAGCAAATCTGTGGCATTGTGCAGAATATTTGCTGAGGTCCATCTTTTTATACCAAGACAAAACAATGTACATGATAACACTTCCAATCAATTATTATTATTATTATTATTATTATTGTTGTTTGTAGAAAGAATTATTATTATTATTATTATCATTGTTATTGTTGTTGTTGTTGCTTGTAGAAAGAATTATTATTATTATTATTATTATTATTATTATGTTGCTTTTTCTTCTTCTTTACCCTCCAGGGCAAATGTCAGAGGAAAGACCCTCCTTGTAAGTACCTTCACCCACCTCAACACCTGAGGGAACAGTTACTTCAAAATGGTCGAAACAACTTAATTATTAAAAACCTCCAGTTGCAAGCTGCACAGGCTGCGGCGGCTGGGCTACAACCACTGGTGCCTGGAATGATTCCAACAGTCGTAAGTATTAATGAAATTTCTTCCTTTTTCATTTCATTTCTCTGTCCCTTTTTTTTTTTAACCTTTATTTTCAAAATTCTATTTTAGATTTTCTATAGAGATAAAACCTATCCAATCTCAATTAAATCTCTCTCTCTCTCTCTCTTTCTCTCCTCTTGGTGTTGGTCCCAGCCAAGTAGAATTAAACCAAAAAACTCCCTTTACCATTCACACCTTGTATCACCCCCCCCCCCCAAAAAAAAAAACGAAAACAGTAAAAGCCATGCCAAGGAGTTTTTCCTTTTTTTCTTTCTTTTAATGCTAATATATTCAAATGTTTTTCTTCCTTGCAACATAACATACTTCCTCGTTTGTCTTCTTGCTTATTTCTTCCATCAGCTATAGAATGTTTTTTCTTTCTTTTTTGCATATTTTTGCATATTTATTTATCTACTTACTTTGCCATACATATATTTTATAATCTTCTTTACTCTGATATTCATTGTTAGTGACAGTGTAAAAAAAAACATTATAGCCAAAAAGATAAAAGAAAAACTAGTAAAAAAAAAAAAGTTAATATATGAAATAAAATAAAATTTTTTTTTTTTTCAAGAAAATTCTTTGAATCATTTCCTACAAAAGTTTCTCTTAAAATTTGTACCCATTTACTCATTTCTTTATTAGCGTTATCTATGTATGCAAATATGTGTGTGTCTGTACATCTGTTTGTCTATAGGGTTATATATATATATATATATATATATATATATATATATATATATGTATGAATAATACACATATATACACATACACACACATTTCATATATATATATATACTTATATATATATATATATATGTATGTATTTATGTGTGTGTATATGAATAGATGCATATAAATATAAGCATATGTGTATATATGTATATATATATATATTGCACACAAACACATATAGATCATTTTTTTACCCTGTTTTGTTTTTTTAAATTCAAATATCTATATAATATAGCTAATAAAATATTTAAATTCTTTTAATAAAAAGCGAGTAACTGAATGGTATTTTTGAAATTTAAAAGATGAAGATGTAAAACAAAATAATTTAGTTTTTTTGGCTGATCTTTGATGATGTTTTATCCTTGGTCTTTTGATATTCACTGTAGTTGACTTAGTTTCCCTTCTACAGACTGTCGTTGGTGATTTTTAGCCTCTGGTTCGGTTCGGATAAGATGGACATCAAAGATGTCCCAACATTGACCATCCGATAGATATAGTATTATTAATAGATATAGTATTATTTGATGGAGATTCAGCTGGTGTTTCTGGCAGATTCAGTGACCACATGTATTCCCTCATTGCTTCTATTTCTGCAGGTGTGTTGCTGTTTAGATTCAGGTCAATTTCTGATAGTCATTCCAGTTATGACCACCCCTTACTACATCCAGTTATGGCCACCCCCTACTACAGTGTGTCTAGGGCTATAATAATCTTAAGGGCACTTCCTTTTTAAGACAGTTGGATGTCATTTAAGGGAGATTTGACTGCTATTTTTAGCAGGTTGTAAGTCTGCATAGTTTCCATTGATTTGTTGCATGCATCATGTGTGTGTGCGTGTGTGTGTGTGTGTGTGTGTGTGTGAATCAGGAGGGACAGAACTATTGACTCCTGTGTTTGTTTTTCATTTGTTTTGCTTTCTTTTACTCTTTAGTGTTGACTGATAAAGTAAGGTCGTAATATCCACAATGACTCTTTTGTGCCATAGAAAAGCCAGACCCGGACTTTCTGGGTGCAGCTTCACAACAATGCTGCAAAGCTAAAAAAAAAGAAAATCTAGCGAACACTGAGCAGAATTATCTTTTTTTTTTTTTTCATAGAAGGTTTATTATTATTGTTTTTTTTTTTGTTTTTTCTTTCTGGCAAAGTTCCAAGTTTTATCGTTTTTCTTTTTTTCATTTTCTGAAACCCCCATCCATATTCCTTACCGTATCTCTTCTGTTTTCTTTTTTCTTTTTTCTTCATTTTCCCCCTATGTCAATCAGCTTTTTCATTTCTATTAGAAAATGGTCAGGTCCATCTCAGGGAGAGAGGTTTGTGTGTGTGTGAGAGACAAGGTTCGGATGGTTGGCTTCACTAAAGAGTTAGAGGATTGTCTTGGGTGAATGATAGACTTATTTGAAATGGTAAATCCTGTGAAGTTTCAGCTACACAACAATCATCTGCACTCCCCCAAAAGCTTACTGGTATATGTATGGAGAGGAGAGTACATGTGTATGGATATACACATAACACACACACACACACATATGTATATATATATATATATATATATATATATATATTAGCAGTGGCTGTGTGGTAAGAAGCTTGCCTCCCAACCACATGGTTCTGGGTTCAGTCCCACTGCATGGCATCTTGGGCAAGTGTCTGCCTTGGACCGACCAAACCTTTGTGAGTGGATTTGGTAGACAGAAATTGAAAGAAGCCCGTCGTATATTTGTATGTATATGTGTGTGTGTGTATGTTTGTGTGTCTGTGTTTGTCCCCCCAACATCGCTTGACAACCGATGTTGGTGTGTTTACGTCCCCGTAATTTAGCGGTTCGGCAAAAGAAACCGATAGAATAAGTACTAGGCTTACAAAGAATAAGTCTTTGGGTCGATTTGCTCGACTATAAAGGCGGCGCTCCAGCATGGCCACAGTCGAATGACTGAAACCAGTAAAAGAGAGAGTAAAGAGTAATATATATATATATATATATATATATATATAAAACAATAATGAGTATATGCATATATAAGTCCAGGTATGTGCATACCTACGTCTACCTGTATATATAGGTGCAAACAAAACGTAGAAAAGAAAATTATAATAACCAGAGTACAGAAAACACACAAGCCACATAGAGAACATTTTCCTTCATCAGCTACCCCCGTTTTAACACCGGCTGTGTGTGTGTGTGTGTGTGTGTGTGTCTTATAGTATTATGCGTCTGTAGCTAGAGTTTTCGTTCTTTCTTTAGTGTTCACTGTCATTCATGCTGTTCACCTCTTCACCTAGGGTTTCCTCGCTAACCATCTGCTCTGAGATCAAGTTTGGTACCGTGCACTTTTAACCAGCAATAAATACTGCTACTATTTCGGTCTCTACTAGTTGTAGTAATAACGGTTGTTCTTGTTTCCTATGCTTATTACTTTTTAGTTTCTAACATTGATCTGTTTTTCTTTCCTCATTTTCATGTTGTTGTTGTTGTTGTTGTTGTTGTCAATGACGATAACGATAATGGCTGTAGTCATCATATGTTCACGTCATTTACTTGCATTACTTCACTTTATTTGCTCATTCATGTAAATTCCTTTCATTTTGAGTAATTTCTTTCTTTTCTGCATTCTTCCTTTTTTTTCTCCCCCCACCTTTTCTTCCATGTTTTTTTTTTTTCTAACTTCTGTATACACTCTTAGTTGTCAGTTGTTGGTTTGTTTGGCCCGTTGGTTCTTTCAAGTGTCTCGAGAAACTATTTTGGTTATTCTATAATAGTGCATCCTATACACTTGTATATGTTCGTCTAATTAGCTTCTCAAATTAGAATTAAGGAGTGATAGTGACAAACATAAAGCGAAAGAGAGAGAAAAAAATAACACACACACACACACGCACACACACACACACACACACACATATATGTGAGGAGACAGCACAACAAACAAGGATATAGCCATAGCAGGAGAGAGGAAGTGATGAAGAATAAAGAAAAGCCAAAAGCTAGTGTTATTGAAGTGTGTGTGGAGGTGACCAGTGAGGTTATGTGTGCCTCTGTTGCATAGCTGAAGACCTCTGAGTATGAACTCGTGAACTACGAGTAGGCATTAGAAGTGTCTGTCGTGTTAATTATATGATCTAGAGTGTTTTTCTCACTTGGGTGTAATTTGATTCAAAAGTCAGCGTTAAATCAGATGTACGTATCGTCATTCACACACATATACACACACACGTGTATAATATATATATATATATATATATATATGTCAGTAAATAGTGGGGGTGTTAACCGCACGTGGAGAAATAATAGGAAAATGAAAAATAATAATAAGGCAGAATGCTAAACTGGAAGCATATTTTAATAAAGATTTCTCTAACCGGCTTTCATTGCGAAAAGAAATTTTCAAGAGGGAGAATGAAAATGCTTTTTACAAAGTACAAAATGAAGAAAATAATATATGAAAAAAATAATATATAAAAAAATAAATATACCAATACATTATATTGTCTTTGAGCTTTTGAAGTTCAATGGTAATCCATGTAGATAATGGTTGGAAAAATAAGGATGCATGAGAATCGAGAGTTGTGTTAGGTTTAACAAAAGGGTTAAAAGTTTGTGTTAAGCAAGAAGTGTGGTGTCAAAACAGGAAGTGTGTGTAAGGGGAGACAAATGTTTTTAGTTGGACTCCAACTAAAAACATTTGTCTCCCCTTACACACACTTCCTGTTTTGACATCAGACTTCCTGCTTAACAAACTCTTAGCACCTTTTCTCTTTTTTTAAACCTAACACAACTCTCAATTCTCATGCATCCTTATTTTTCCAACCATTATATACATGGATTACCATTGAACTTCAAAAGCTCAAAGACAATATAATGTATTGGTATATTTATTTTTTTATATATTATTTTCTTCACTTTGTACTGGAGCTTTTATATTATATGCATTAGGTAGGTCCACACCATTCAGCAATGAGGATTCAGTTGGTTGACCAACCGAATTATCTACCCCTAGATTAGGATCTAAGTGACGAAGCGTTCTCTGGAAACGTGCACAAATAATTAATTTCCAGATAGATTCAGTGTGACGCTGGCTTTGATAAGGCTGTCCTTTCTAGATTACAATTACACCCCACCTAACAAGCTGATGTGATATCATTTGTGGATCTATTTGCTCACCTTTCAAGAGTTCACCCTGTTAGCAAAGATATAAATTTTTTGTTGTTTTTCACTGCAGTTTCTGTCTGCTTTTGCAGACATTTACATTATCGATGTTTTTGTTGTTGCTTAGCCTTGGCTAAAAGCTTCATCCTGTCTGTAGACTTGTGGCCTTTGATCTACTCAGCAATTCTGGCTCATTTAGCAAACACAGTGTTTCAACTATGTCTCTTTTCTTTAACAGTTTGCTGAAATATTTTGAGATTCTTGTATGCACCAATTTAACTTTTTCTTAAGTATGAATGCCACCTTGTCTTTTGTTAAATCTTTATAAAGGGCTTAAAAAAAAATCCATAAGACATTTTTGTTTGTGTGTTTTTGCTTTTTATTATTTTGTTTTACATACAGATTCTTAATCCTGTCAAGTTGTATTAACATATATAAGGAAATTTTATTTTCTACAAATACACATATGCACACACATAGGTGTGTGTGTGTGTATTTTAGCTAAATATATTTTAGCTTTTATTTATATATATATATATATATATATATATATATATATATATATATATATATATATATATATATATATATATATATATATATATATATATATATATATATATATATATATATATATATATATATATATATATATATATATATATATATATATATATATATATATATATATATATATATATATATATATATATATATATATATATATATATATATATATATAATATATATATATATATATATATATATAATATATATATATATATATATATATATATATAATATATATATATATATATATATATATAATATATATATATATATATATATATATATATATATATATATATATATATATATATATATATATATGTGTGTGTGTGTGTGTGTGTGTGTGTGTGTGTGTGTGTGTGTGTGCAATATTTATTGCGTATTCATTATGTATGTATAACTCTGTGTGTGTGTGTTTCCATATTTGTATTCCAGTCTAAATCTTCAAATATGTCTCGTGAACATATTTTTAAAAGTAGAACAACTTCAAACCAAGAATAAATTTTATATAAAAAAAAAATAAATAAAAAGTCAATAGAGAAAACCTGAAATTATATTAGTGTTTAAACAAGAACATACAAATAAATTATTGTAAATACATTTGCTCACATATGTCTATATACATTCTATATATGTATATATACATACATGAAACTTGCAGCTTGCTGCCTCTTCATTTTATTTGCTTCTCTTCATTTTATGGCTCTATACATGCTTGCATATATATATACATATATATAATTATTCAATATTAACAGTTTTGTATTAGAAAACCAGGAATTTATACAAGGCTGTAAAAGAAGTGCTCAAACTAGTTGAGACATAGGTACAAAGTTAATTGCAGAATAAAACCGTTAGGTCATCGACTCGAAAAGCCATAGCCCACCAATGACCACATATAAGAAGTACAACATAGACCACAAAAACCAAATTAGTAAAGGGAGGCCAAAATTTTTATACATAAGAATAAAAATCGATTAAAAATGCAATAGAATACTATAAATAAATAAGTAAACAGCGATTGAAAATATTAGAGACTGGTACAAATACAGTAGAATAAATAAATATATATATATATATATATATATATATAGAAAAAATATAGAGAAAAAAATATAGAGGAAAAAAAAATAATGCATAGGGAGACATAGCACAAAAGTTCATTCGCTGAGGCCAATAGCCAATAAAAGAAGTTCAAGATAAATAGTACGAAAGTTCAACTACCTGCCTCATGACAGCAAATTTAGTAGGTAAAATCCAATTTCATAAACAGGAATACCGTAGCGCACGGGACAAAGCAACAACAGAACATCCAATGTGTGGCAAAGTAAAATCCATATTTCAACATTCCGCAGGTAACATCAGTAAAGTCAAACCATAAACATCATTTACAGTGGATTACGAGTATAGGTGGAATACAAACACAGAACACCTATGGCCATTTCGGGGGTATATCACCGTATTTAATGCACAATAGAGCACAAATTGGTGATAACCCCTTCTTCAGGGTAAAAAAAGACACACAGACATCAACGAAGTCACCAGCCAAAAGAATTATAATTATGAGAGCAAGCTTAAATAAATAATAAAATGGACTAGACCAAAAAAAAAAAAAAAAAAAAAAAAATCTAATTTTTAGTATACCCTTTAGAATAGTCAGGTAACTAAAACTATTAGGTTTCAAATCCAACGTAAGCCATGATAAAAAATAAATACTACCATTGTATCCATATTTGTATTATTTTTATATATATCAGTATTTTTGTCTTTTTATTTTAATTTTAATTTCTATCATTACCATTACTATCACCATTACTACCATTATTACCACTACTAATACTATTATTTTTGTTCTTATTTCTATTTTTATATAGTTTTAGGAAGGTGGAGGAAAATTTATGATTGCAAAAAAGGATTACCTCGATAAACTTATTCAAGGTTTTCGGCTCAAAAGACCTAAGAATGGAAAGGGATTCCCTAATGCATAATAAGCACTTGCTAATATCAGCCCTAAATCGGGGGGTTCTAGATAAGATTGACCATTCAAGATAGTACTTCTTATTCCTCCACTTGAGGTCATGCAGGTAAGAGGCGAGTGTTGTGGAATTATAATATTTCTCATTAGAAAAGGAACTCATGTGCACCCTATAACTGGCTTTAAAATTCGCTGAACTTCCAATATAGAACTTATTTTGTTTGTCCTCGTCTCTAACTACGCATTTATACACTACGTTTGTGGACAAACAAAGTCTGCCGAGAGGCCATCCTTAAAGTCATGACTTTAAGGGTGGCCGTAAAAAATTATGTAATTGTAGGGACACTTCTTTATGTCCTCTTGGCGGACTTTGTCCACAAACGTAGTGTATAAATGCGTAGTCAGAGACGAGGACAAACAAAATAAGTTCTATATTGGAAGTTCAGCAAGTTTTAAAGCCAGGTATAGGGCACACATGAGTTCCTTTTCTAATGAGAAATATCATAATTCCACAACACTCGCCTCTTACCTGCATGACCTCAAGTGGAGGAATAAGAAGTACTATCTTGAATGGTCAATCTTATCTAGAACCCCCCAATTTAGGGCTAATATTAGCAAGTACTTATTATGCATTAGGGAATCCCTTTCCATTCTTAGGTCTTTTGAGCCGAAAACCTTGAATAAGTTTATCGAGGTAATCCCTTTTTGCAATCATAAATTTTCCTCCACCTTCCTAAAACTATAAAAATGGAAATAAGAACAAAAATAATCGTATTAGTAGTGGTAATAATGGTAGTAATGGTGATAGTAATGGTAATGATAGAAATAAAAATTAAAATAAAAAGACAAAAATATTGATATCAAAATAATAAAAATATGGATACAATGGTAGTATTTATTCTTTATCATGGCTTACGTTGGATTTGAAACCTAATAGTTTTAGTTACCAAACCTGCCTGACTATTCTAAAGGGTATACTAAAAATTAGATTTAAAAAATTTTTTTTTTTTGGTCCATTTTATTATTTATTTAAGCTTGCTCTCATAATTATAATGCTTTTGACTGGTGACTTTGTTGATGTCTGTGTGTCTTTTTTTACCCTGAAGAAGGGGTTATCACCAATTTGTGCTCTATTGTGCATTAAATACGGTGATATACCCCCGAAATGGCCATAGGTGTTCTGTGTTTGTATTCCACCTATACTTGTAATCCACTGTAAATGATGTTTATGGTTTGACTTTACTGATGTTACCTGCGGAATGGTGAAATATGGATTTTACTTTGCCACACTTTGGATGTTCTGTTGCTGTTTTGTCCCGTGCGCTTCGGTATTCCTGTTTATGAAATTGGATTTTACCTACTAAATTTGCTGTCATGAGGGAGGTAGTTGAACTTTCGTACTACTTGTCTTGAATTTTTTCTTTATTGGCTATTGGCCTCAGTGAATGAACTGTTGTGCTACGGTCTCCCTATGTATTATTTTTTTTTTCTTCTCTATATTTTTTCTATATATATATTTTTATTCTACTGTATTTGTACCAGTCTCTAATATTTTTAATCAACTTTTTAATCGCAATTTATTTATTTATATTATTCGATTGTATTTTTAATTGATTTTTATTCTTACGTATAAAAATTTGACCTCCCTTTACTAATTTGGTTTTTGTGGTCTATGTCGTACTTCGTATATGTGGTCATTGGTGGGCTACGGCTTTTCGAGTCGATGACCTAACGGTTTTATTCTGCAATTAACTTTATATATACATATATATATATATTTGTGTGTGTGTTTGTATATTTGAGAGTGCATGTCTGTGTATATGTACATGCACATATGTACAGATATATTTATATGTATATATTCATATAGATATAAACGCTCATACATCTGTAGGGTATGTATGTATGTATGCATGAATGTATGTATGTATGAATGTAAGTAAGTATATGTATGTTTTGTTTTATCTAATTGCTATTTTAACAAAATTCCTCTGTTTCATCCACTGCATGTTTTGACCCAGGCAAGTTTGAATTATGGAAAGGTAGTGTATATTCCTCTCCACTTTCATTAATGGTTGTAGTTATTAACAATTCACTCCCTTTATATCTCTCTCTCTCTCTCTCTCTCTTCTGCGCTCTCTCCTCTCTCACTCTCTCTCTCTCTTCCTCCCTCTTTCTCTCTCTTTCTCCCACAATTTCATATCTTTTGTTCAGCTTTTCACTTGCATGCTTCTTGCTAAAAACAAACCAACTAATAGAAGTAATATATACAAAAAAAAAAAAATAATAATAATTAATATTAATAAGTAATTAGTGTTTGTTTGTTGTTATATATATGTTTGTGTGGATTAATTGGAGTTCAGGAAACTTTTGTAAATTTCTCTTTTTTGTTCAAATTATTTTTTCTTGTATTTCATATATATATGTATAAACGTGTGAGTGTGTCTGTAAATTATTAGATTTTTTTTTTAATATTATTTTTTTAATTTTTCGCTTTGGTTTTGTTTGTAATTGAAAGTATTCAGTGATTATCTTTTTTATTTATACCCTATCCTTCCCTTCAACCCCCTCTGAAAATATACAATCAAACAAGAATATATATCCTACTTGTCTTTCCTGTGAATATATATATATATATATATATACTGTTGTGTCTGGGTAGAGTCATTTTCTTATCGTTCCTTAAAATTTAACACGCTCACCGTTAAAATTTCCACTTGTTATTTTTATTTTCCTAAAATTTTCGTTGTGTCTTGTAACCTTTTCAAGACTATTGAAAAGGTTGCAATACGCAACAAAAATTTTAGGAAAATAAAAATAATAAGCGGAAATTTTAACAGTGAGTGTGTTAAATTTTAAGGCACAATAAGAAAACGACTCTCCCCAGACACAACAGAATATGCTTCAACACACGAAATCACATAAAGAATCTTGCAAACCAAATCCAAAAACGAAATATATATATATATATATATATAATACAAATAATATGCGAGTATATGCATATATACGAACATGTATGCACAACCCTACATCTACATGTATATATAGATGCATATCTGGGTACAGGACATCACAAAAAAACGTGGGCAAAATGATAAACAGAACACAGAAAACAAACAGGTCACATAGAGAATATTTCCTTCATCAGCTGTCCCTATTCTAAACTAAGTGTTTCGAAGAGTTATGTATGTATATCAGCATTTAATGTCCGTTTTTCCATGCTGGCATGGTCTGGACAGTGTGACAAGATTTAGCCACCCACATGGCTACACTAGACTCCTGCATCGAGATTTTGGCATGGTTTCTACCGTTGGATATCCATCCTAATGCCAACAACTTTATAGTGTGTATCGGGTGTATTCTTCATGCTATCAGCTCTAGTGAGGTTGCCAAATAACAGAAAAGAACTCACACACACACACAGATACATATATGAGACCATCTTTTAACCTTTCATTCTATTTTATGTTTTCCTTTGGTGCCCTTCCCTTGGTTTGATCCCTTTATCCATCTCTATCATCTTCTTACCCTCTTCTCATTTTCATCATGTTCCACTGCTCCACAATGCTTCCCTTCTCTTTTAGGTTTGTTCCTTAAAGATACTGTTAATGGTCACTGAAGATAAACAATTTAGAAGCAAATAGCATTGATCCTTTATTTTCCAAACTACTTTAAACACATTGCAATAGCATGGGTCCTCAATGACCAAGAGCAGACACATTTGACTCCCTGCACTTATAAGTTCGAATTCTGTTTGGATTAACTTAGCTACCATTCTTCGGGTTTTGACAAAATAAGTAAACTCTTTGATTTTAACTGACTTTTCCCTTCCCTACCAATTTCTACCAGCCTTATTGCCTTCGTTAGAAATCATTATAAATGGCCTGGTAATTTGGCAGTGCCTTGCTGCATTTCTTCCAGCTCTTTATGTTCTGAGTTCAAATCCCATGAAAGTCAACTTTGAAGTCGATAAAGTATTAGTTTAATATTGGGGTCAGTTAGACTGACTAGACTCCCCTACTCTCTAAGCTGCAGTGTGTGTGCTAACATAAGGCATGATGATTATTATTATTAAGGTATGTGAGCTGACAGAATTGTTAGCTCCCTGGGCAAGATGCTTAGCGACATTTTTGTCCGCCTTTACATATTCTGAATTCAAATGCCATCGAGGATAACTTTACTATTCATCAATCTGGGGTTGATAAAATAAGTACCAGTTGAGCACTGAGGGTCGATGTAATTGCTGGCCTTGTGCCAAAATTTGGAATCATCATCATCATTATTATTATTACTATTAATGGTATATTGTGGAATTTTTAGAGTGCGATACAAAATGACATTGTAAATGGGAAGTGTGTGACCATCCTTGGCAAACCACCCAAACCTTACCTAACCAAACTATGGAACTTTAAATATAGATATACTTCTTTAAAGAATTGTTATATGTGTGTGTGTGAGGGTTGGGTGGGGTGGGCTTCATTTTTACTGAAGCAGAAGAGGTGGGGGTGGCAGTGAGGGGATTGTTGCTTGTGGTTAATTAACCTAATTTCTGAAGGGAGAATTAAGTTAAAAACAAATGTTGGTGTTAGTGTGAGAAGTAATAATCATAATAATAATAATAATAATTTTTGATGACAACGATGATGATGATGATGATGATATAAAAAAGAACAAGAATATTAAAAAAGTAAACACTACAAAATCTCCACCCCACTATCACAGAACCAAAAAACAGATGGGCCAAGTTTGGTAAAAAATTTTTTTTTCTTTTTAGAAGGGAGGGGCTTTTTGAAAGTTGTTTCTTTGACACACAATCTAAAAGACTGCTTTTTACAAAGATTAAAAATGTAAGCGAAAAAAAAAACACAATCTGCTTGATCCTACCACCCCTCCTAAAAGAAATTAGGGCCATTTTTCGCTGCTGAAATGTAAGTTTTCTTTCATTTTGTCTCCATCTATTTGTCTTGTTTGGCTTAAAATTAAATGGGTCTATACTAGTTTTGATAATAAATGATGGTTTCAAATTTTGGCACAAGACCAATAATTTTGGGAGTTGCGGATAGTCAATTACATCATCACTAGTGCTCAACTAGTACTTATTTTATCATCCCTTAAAAGCATGAAAGGCTAAGTTGACCTTTGTAGAATTTGAACCCAGAAGACAAATATTGCAAAGCATTTTATCCAGCCTGCTTACAATATAATTATTTCACGAATTTGGCTCCCGTGCAGATAGCACGTAAAAAACACCTTTTGAGCGTGGTCGGTGCCAGAACCGCCTGACCGGCTCTCATGCCAGTGACACGTAAAAGCACCCACTACACTCTTGGAGTGGTTGGTTTTAGAAATGGCATCCAGCTGTAGAAACTTTGCCAAATCAGATTGGAGCCTGGTGCAGCCATGTGGTTCACCAGTCCTCAGTCAAACCGTCCAACCCATGCTAGCATGGAAAGCGGACGTTAAACAACGATGATGATGATGATGATTCCAAATGTATGATACGTTAGATGTCAGGCTGGGTCAAGCCCTAACACGATTTGAACTCAGTTTGAAATGGTACATTGAAGAAAGTTCATCCATGCTACTGTTTTACATTTTCTGCCTCTCCACTGAAACAAGAACAACGGCAATGATGATGATGATGTGAATATGTTGTTTTCTCTCATCAAAATATTGATTTATAACATAATAATATTAAAATTAATGTTAATAATACTGATTTTTGATGATGATGATGATGATAATTGATCTTTTCTAGACTTTCATTATAAATCTGATCAATAACAATAATGATGATGATAATAATAATAATAATAGCAGTAATAATAATTGCTCCCTTTACTTCGTCTTTTCTTTCATTTTCTCGAATTAGTTTCTTGGGTCTCTTCACTTTCTTCTTACTTTCTGCATGTCTCTGTCTGTGTGTCCCTGCCTTTTCCTCCATACTTTTATTATACCTCACACTGTCTCTCTCATGATGATGATGAAGGAAAAACAAGGTAGGGCTGGCTGGAAAAATACACCTTGATTGGATAATCAATTATGTATAACTCTTGGTCATTAATGGGCAGATTGTGTGTGTGTGTGTGTGTGTGTGTGTGTATGTAACAAAGAGAGAGAGAGCAAACGGATGTTTATGTGTACAGACATCTTTGCTTGTGCGTATATGTGTTTGCATATATTCATGCATATATTCATAAGCATGTGTATGTATGTGTGTGTGTGTGTAATGTAGTTGAGAATTAGCAGATCTGTTAGAGCATCCGGCAAAATGTTTTATAGAATTTGTTCTGACTTTCTGTGTTCAACTCCAGCCAAAGTCACATTTGCCTTTCGTCCTTTTAGTGGACATTTTGGACATTAAAAAACACACAAAAACCGTTAAGATTCGCTTCAACATTTAAATTTAATTTGCAGCACAGAATTATTGTCAGTGAACAGGTCACGGTCTCAAAGCGACGAAAATATTTTAGCAAATTAAATTTAAATGTTGAGGTGAATCTAACGATTTTGGATATTGTTCTTACACAATGTCACAGGTGAAAAGTAAAGAAAACCCATTGGATGATTACAACTGCAATGCCTTTAGTTCAGGGTTCTGTTCGATGAAGGCCTCTTTGGTTCTAAATAACAACTAAGCGTGGCCGTTGCCAGTACCGCCTGACTGGCCTTCGTGCGTGTGACACGTAAAAGCACCCACTACACTCTCTGAGTGGTTGGCGTTAGGAAGGACATCCAGCTGTAGAAACTCTGCCAAATCAGATTGGAGCCTGGTGTTGCCATCCGGTTTCACCAGTCCTCAGTCAAATCATCCAACCCATGCTAGCATGGAAGGCGGACGTTAAACGATGATGATGATGATGATGATGATGATAAGCTAGAATGTAACATATCACAGAACTTCTTCCATTTCTATCCATTCATGTGTGAGGCGCTTCGTTGAAGACAAGTTTGGTACTAAGTATTCTGGTGGTGTATGTGATTAAATGTCTTGTAGTAGTTTCTTCCATCACAGTTCTTTCATGACACTGATATCATGTTTCCACCCTGTTTTGCTTGACCCCTCACCACCTTCATTTCTTCCACTTACCCCGTTTTTTTTTTGTTTAGATTCCTGGGTTATTTACTAACATCTTAAATACTTTCATTCCAAACCAAGAACCTATGTCACAGCACTGTTGCTTGATTTATGACAAAATACCGCCAACCAAGTTCCATGGGAACTCTACTGCCTCTTTGTCTCAAAAACCTCTACAGACAAGGGCGTATCTGTATAATTTAATTCTTGCAAAAAGACTGGACAGTCATTATTGGAATGCCTTTGGTTATAGATCTGCTGTACTATGATTGGTGGTGGAAGTATACATTGTTGTATAACTTGATAGAAATAGCAACCAAATCTCCCTCAAATCACATCACACATTATCATTTAAAATTTTAAAAATGAAAAATAAGCTGCATATATTGAATGGGTGTTAATGAAATAACAACCACCACCACCATTATCAGTAGGGATATGCCCATGTTGTTTATACCACCACTACCACTTAGCCCCTGTCTAAGCCCCACTGAACCTTTTTTTTTTCATTCTTTCTATTGTTCCCCTGTTATGAGATATATATTCTATGGAAGCCAAGTATGATAGAAACACTGAAACTGTTGTCTCCGGCTGAAGTTATGGCAGATAAAACATTCCCTTCTTTGTCTGCTTACAAGAAGACGTGGGCTTGTGTGAGTGCTTGTGCACAAGCGTGTGTGCGTGTGTGTGTGTGTGTGTGTGTGTGTGCGTGTGTGTGTTCTATTTATCTCTTGTGTTTATGTGTGTATGTCTTTGTCCCTCTATAAACATCTCCCTCTTCTCCACTCTCTTTCCCTCTTTGTCCTTCCCCTCTCTCCCTCCCTCCCTCCCTCCTCCATCTTAACCCATTGGATCCCATCCCCCAAAAAATGTTAAAATGAAAATGTAGATGATGTTGATAACACATACACGCATTCACATGTGCACGCACACACACACACACACACGTATTAATAGTGGTGATGGTGGCTGGCATTTGTTTAATCTTCCTCTTTTTTCCACTGTCTTTATA
Organism: Octopus bimaculoides; assembly: GCF_046866305.1. Lineage (NCBI taxonomy): Eukaryota > Metazoa > Mollusca > Cephalopoda > Octopoda > Octopodidae > Octopus > Octopus bimaculoides. The sequence continues at coordinate 43,777,482 of NC_142946.1, forward strand.
AACTGTCCCAGATTTCCAGGCTTGTTAAGGGCATGTGGGGGAGAATGCATATAATATATATATATATATGTATATATATGCATGTGTAATACCTAGAGGCAATTTGGGTTGAAATTACATAACTTCATCATCTGCGTGTATGTGTATACAATCTGTGTGTGTGTATATATATACATATATATGTGTATATATATAAACACACACATATTAGCATGTATATATTTACTGTGTATTGGTATGTATATACACACACACAAACACACAGAATACACATAGAGGATGTTAACTTTCAAACCAAATTGCTCATAGGTAATACATATGCTACATAGTTCATGGTCTTTGCTGTTGTTGTTGTTTTTGTTGTTGGTGGCGGCGGTGGTGGTGGTGGTGAGATAGCAGTTATTGCTGTTGATGTAATGCTTCATTACCTACATGGCTCACAATTTCCTTAAAAAAAAAAAAAAAAAGAAAATCCACCCTGCCTTCCCTTTCTTACACCCCCATCTCCCCCACCCCACCTTTCACTGCCTTCTTCTACCCCTGCACCCTTTCTCTCGGAGCTCCCTCTCTCATCTCTGACTCTTCCCCCCTTCGTCTCTCTCTCTCTCTCTCTTTTTCCATTTGTTTTTTTGAGTTTTAAGATAGGAGAAAGTTGTATTGCCTGTCTGTCTGTGAGTCAGTTTAGATGTGTGTGTGTGTGTCTAGTTGGGTGTGTTTGTGTCCCCTTTATTTCTTTTCCCCTCTCTTCCTGCTCCCCAACTTAACATTCCTAACATGTTGGTATTTGATATAGAAAGGGAGTAGGGCTGAAGTTAATTTACACTTTCTCCCTCCCTCCCTCTCTCTCTGTCTACATATACACACGTGTATGTTCGTGTGTATACATATATATATCTACAAATGTGTATATTTGTTGAGTACACAGTGGCCCTTAAACATGTAACACACCATTTTAAATATCTCTTATATTGAAACACCTGATGGACTTGTAGGAAGTATGCTTGCAGACATGCATACCACTACTGCCATCATCCTCATCACCATCGCATACAGCTCTCCACTTCCTTTCTCCATCACTACTTTTACATGTCTGTCTGTGTGTCTGTGTGTGTGCATGGGTTTGGTTGTTTGGTTTAGAAGCTCACTTCATAACTGCATGAGTTCCAGGTTTGAACCCACTTCATGGCTCTTCGAAGAAGTGCTCCTTGTGAGGCATCAAGTTGACCAGTACCGTGCAAGTGGAATTAGGTCAATGGAAACTACGTGGAAGCTCACATAACTACAGATCAAAAGATTGTCATATCAAGACAAGTATTACAAAGTAACCTCTGTATAATTAAACAGTTTGTATCACTGTGTGTGTGTGTGTGTTCATGCCATTTTTGTTGTTTATGTTGGTTGTCTCTTTATGCCCTGTAACTTTGTGATTCAGCAAATAGAGATTGACAAAATATCAAGCTGAAAGAAGGACTGAGAGCTACATGGCTAACTCCTCACTTCCCTTACCAATCTCATCATGTGAACCTCTCATGGTCTCTTGACATGCTACAATTGGTAGTCAGATTCCCTTCATGTCATCTCCTATCACCTTAAAATAATCATAATATAGTCTTAGGTTGGATGGTCATGGTTGCAAAAGTTTTCCTCATAACTCTCAGAAGCTTGGGCAACTAAATAAATTATCAATGGGTCTGGAAATCTAAGCTTCCATTAAATTGAGATATAGAGATATACTCATATACTGGAGAATTAGCAAGTTTTGGGGTTGGCCCTTCGTATCACTGCCATAGGCTTTTGAATGTCCTTCCCACACAATTTCCATCAACCCAATTTTATATCGAAGTTCTTGAGTCAGTTTGAGTCTGTTGTAGAATGGTAGAAAACATCTAGCCACATTTCTACAATGTAGCAAAACGAACTTCTTAATGACTGCACCTATCTCCCTCCCCCTCTCTCTCTTTCATGCACACACACACACACATATGCAGACACAAAGGCAAATTTTTGCCAAAGAATTAATTGGACGATAATTAACAAATAATCAATTCTACCAGTAAAAAATAGTGTTCCAAGTTCTGTTTTCAACTATGATTCTATCTGTTGTTGCTGTTGTTTGATTTCTAATTAACATAATTAACATAATGATTGCAAAATGCTCCTTCTCCTTATATGGTATTAGTGTTTTGTTGCCTTTACATTATTATTTTCATTGAAAAGCAGTGGATTGGCAGAGTTTGTTAGAACGTTAGACAAAATTCTCTTTACATTCTGAGTTCAAATTCCACTGAGGTCATTTTTGCCTTTGAATAGTTCACTATTTCATCTATAACACTAAATGCTTTTCAGAGAGGGCGCTCAGTGACCTCAGGGCACTGATATAAAATAATTCCAAACAGAGGCACAGGGGTGATTGTGTGGTAAGAAGCTTGCTTCCTAACCATATGGTTCCGGGTTCAGTCCATTGCGTGGCACCTTGGGCAAGTGTCTTCTACTATAGTCTTGAGCCAACCAAAGCCTTGTGAGTGGATATAGTAGATGGAAATGGAGAGAAGCCCATCATATATATATATATATATATATATATATATATATACACACACAGACACACACAAACACACACACGTATGTATTTGTGTCTTTCCCCCGCCCATCACTTGACAACCGATGTTGGTATGTTTTCCTCCCAGTAACTTAATGGTTCAGCAGAAGAGACCGATTGAATAAGTACTAGGCTTACAACAAAGAATAAGTTCTGGGGGGCGATTTGCTTGACTTAAAGGCGGTGCTCCAGCATGGCCACAGTCAAATGACTGAAACGAGTGAAAGAATAAACGAAAAAATATGATGCTAGAAGTTCAGTAGGAGGGGATATTTTGTTAAGATTGACCCCCCCCCCTCCAGTATATTATTGGATTTTTTTGTTTTTAATTTATCAATCCTCAGAAAGCAAAACTGGATTTGGAAGAACAAAAAGCAAAGTTGTTCTTTGTAGGACTAAAAAGCTCAGAATCGAAAGAGCTGGAAAAATTCTTTTTGTTCACTTTAACAACACTCTAACAATTCTGCCACTAACCTTTTATTTTAATAATCTTTTCTTGCATAAATTGTACTTACATTCTAGCAAGAATAAATATTGTGATAAACAAAAAGAATTAATCATTATTAACATCATATTTATCATCATCTCTTCCACTACAAAAAAAAAAAAAATCAAGGTAGTTTTATTCGTTATTCTTTTTAACGGTTCTCGTTATATCATAATCAGCAGCAGTGGCATTGTTCTAATGAGAACTTCTCCAAGTTTGCATGGTCATACTTTTCTGTGACCCTCACCTGAATCCAGACAAGATTATATTTCCCCTGTGTCCATTGTAGAACAAACTGCCTCAACATGCTTTCATGAAGGATTGCAGACAAATGGCACTGGGGAAGACTACCTTCCCACATAATTCCTGCCTACCAGGCTTCTCTCACAAGGTATTGCTCAACAGACAATTCCAGCAGGGGATATCAGCCACAAGCTTACAGACAGTAGCACTGAATCTTCAACCATATAGTTCTAGTTTGGAATTTTTCACTACACAGCCATGCTTATGCCAGTTATATATAATACCCATATAAGTTTGGCTAATTTCTTTGAAATTATTGTATTGCTCCTTATTAAGTATTTAGATTTTATATTTGTGTGCACTTGTGTCTTTACACATGTTTTTATTTCCGTTTAATGTCCCTATTAGATGTTTTTTTTTATTACATGATTGTGTATCAGTGTATGATTTATTACAGTGGGTGTATATAAAGATTAAGCAATTCTAGATATATATTCTCAAACTGTTAATAAAAAAATTGTCTATATATATATCATCATCATCATCGTTTAATGTCCGCTTTCCATGCTAGCATGGGTTGGACGATTTGACTGAGGACTGGTGAACCAGATGACTACACCAGGCTCCAATCTGATTTGGCAGGAACCTGGTGTATATATATATATATATGTATATACAGGCACATATACTTAGAGCTTATTCAATAATTTACATGATTTAGCTGGTTCAAACTACCCTCTCTGCATGCAATGAGAAAATAAATTGTACAAAATAGAATAGGGGAAGTCGGTGGGCAGAGAAAAAATTAATGTGTAATATTTCATTTATATGTTCCAAGTTCAAATCAGTCAGAGGATGATGCAGGTTAATTTTTACCTATCATTTATCCAGTCAAGAAGTGGAGTGATAGACAAACGGTCTACCTAATAGCTATATGACCCAACAACCCAAAATTTACCCTCTGGTTTTCTAAATTAGAAATGATTGTTCCCCTCAAATTGAACCCTCTGCCATCCCCACACCATTCACATATATACTCTCCCTCCACTAGTTCTTTTTTTTTTCTGTTTCTTTTGTCATCTGTTATATTAATCAATGTTTCCGAACTCTGAATTTTACTCCACACAAACATGCCAATGTTTTTTTTTGTTTTTTTTTTGTTTCCGTTTTGTTTTGTTATTTAATTGTTGTTAGAGAATTCGTACTTGCATTTCATTCCCAACTCTGTTAGATGTTTACTGTTGGTGTTGTTTTTAATATTTTTTTCTTATTTAATGTTTTTTTTTTCTCAAAAATATCCCTGATATTTTTTTCTTCTCTTTTGCCATTTTACACTGAGTCACCACCATTTCTCGCACTCTCACTTTCTCTTCCAATTCACACTCATATGTTTTCATTTCTATTTCCAATTATTAATTCCTCACGTAACAATTTTATTTGTTTATATATATATGTATGTATATGTGTGTGTCTTACGTATATGTATGAAAAGGTATCGAAATGTATACAAATCTATAAATGCATGATGTTTTCTCTTTTTAATGTTACCATTTTTGTTATTCTCATATAAAGTCCGTTGTTTGGGGTTTTTACATACATCACACTTGTAGTTATTGAGTAGAGCTTCGAATGAAAATATGTGTGGAGGAGAGGGGTATATATATATGTATTTTTTTTTTCTTTTTGGTTTCAAGGAATTGAAAAATGCCATACCTAAATATCTTGTACACCCCATCAAATGCTCAATTGGATAATTACCATGACAACTACTACACTTCTTTGTTAGTGTCAGAGGAAAGTTGGGAGGGCAACATTGAGTTTTGTTACAATACATAAGCCTTTTTCTGTAAAATTGGTAGTTCTTGTCAACACAACATAGACATCCATACTGTCATGCATAAGCACATATAATAAAACTTTGCATTCGTACAAAGTCTCTTTAACACACATACACACACACGCACGCATGCACATGGTCATACACAATCAAACACATACATGCATACAAATAGATCTTGCCTGAAGATGGGGATGAGAAACTCCAAGTCACTCACGCAGACTCAGCTTTGAATAATGTTATTCCACTTCATCTAAACAGTATTGAGTACTTTTATCGCTTCATTGCAATTCACGCCATGTGAAACCACCATGCAATATTTGTGTGTGTGTGTATATATCAGCATGTGTGTGTGTGTATGTGTAAATGTATGTACATAGAGAAATGTGTATAGCAGATGTAGTGTACCTATGGCTTTAGCTTTATAATGTATGTCAATGTTTTGTTTTGTTTTATTACAATTAGCTAATTTATTTAGTATAAATATTATCATCACCATTTTTGTTTGTATGTTTGTTGTTTACCTTTTTTTCCATACTACTTGTTATGTACTCAATGCTATCTAACCATGTGCACTTGATTTTTTAAAAAATTTTTCCTGCCCTTCTGGCGCATTTTGGCCTGTTTATTTTTAAAAATTTGTTTGTTACACAACCATGCCTCCTTTAACTTCTGCCTCAGCTCTTTTTTTCTCCCTTTTTTTTTCTAACATCTTTCTTTCTTTCTCTCTCTCTCTCCCTCACTCTCTCCTTTTCCTTTTCTTCTCTCCTTTTACATTCGCACACATACTATTTCTTAAAATGCTCTGCCTTGTTCTCCACCCGAGAGTGGATGCAGGTTTACCATATATTTATATTTATATATATATATATATACATAAAATAATCAGAAGTCACACACTCACTTTAGGGGCGAGAGTTTCATACATTGGCACTTGACAAACATTTAATAATTGGCAATGCACAAAACTCTCGACCCTTGAATTACTCTGTAATGTCTGCCAATTATTAATAAGAAAATATATTCATGATTTGAGTTCGACTCTTCCTGTTCGCATCACCAAAGTCCATAAACTATTCAGCACATACAATAACAGCCATACCAACAATCCAACATATCTCCTTCATCAGCTACCCCACAAATATCACTATGGTTTCGACACCTATATATATATATGTACGCATACACACATCTTTCTACTTATTATTTCACTTTGCCTTGCTCTTTCTCACACACACATACACATGTATGCACATTCTCTCTTCCTCTCTCTCTCTCTCTCTCTCTCTCTCTCTTCCTGGCCAATTCCTGCTTTCCTCTTTCTCCACTTATTTGTTTCTTCCACATATCCCTCGTCCAACCACCCCCTCTTCTCTGCTCTCCTAGCACCAACACCTTGTACTAATTGGTTTGCATGTCTCTTCTTTTTATTTTGATGTATGAGGCCAGCGGTAAGGCAGTGGCGTACCCCACCGTAATCCCCGGACAATTCCCTGTTTTGGTTAGTGTTAAACCACATTCTTTTACTTACTTTCAATCTCTGCTAAGACAATAAGGACCAACAACAAACAGCTACTACTATATTACTACTATTTCAACAATGGAGAACAACAATAACAACAACAACAAGTAATGTGAACGAGAACACATTAAAGTAACAAAACTGAAGTTTATATTCATTTTAGAAACATAATACATATTCTGACATACACAAAAACACATACTACACATACACACACACACACACACACACACACTCGAAACGTGTATGTATGTATCTATGTCTATATATGTCAGAAACATATTTTAAACTAACCTAAAGTTCGCTTTTATACATATATATATATATTTATTATATATACGAAAGGTCCAGTTACACAATAGGAATGATATCAAGAATTAAAGGGGTTGAAGGAAAGCTGCTTTTCTTTAGCCCTTTTGAATCTTGGTATCATTTCAATTCTGTGTAGGTTAGACCTTTTTGTATATATATTATGCACGCATATTCAGGCATATGTTTATATGCATCTGCATGCCTTTATGTGTATACACATGTGCAAAAATTCGCATGTTTGCGTATTTGTGTGCACGTGTATGTATTTATATATATGTATATGAGCATAGACAACACGTGCACACCTAGAGACACCCTCACTCATACACACATGCACCTACTCGCAACACACACACACACACACACACATACACACACACAATATCAAGCAAGCATAGTGCACAATTAGTATATGTATGTGTATGTCACATGCATGATATGTATATTTCTAAATAGATTCACAAATTCACAATATATATTAACACAATGTTTGTGTGTATGTATGTATGTGTGTGTACATGTATGTATGGATATATATATATATATATATATATAAAACCATGCACACACACACACACACACAAACTTACACACGTGTGTACATTATTAATATTCTAATCCTCAAATGTTGCTTTGCTATGTCTGTATTTTTTGTTTGTTTTTTTTTTTTATGCTAAGCCTTGTTATTTTTTCTGGTTTTTAATTGTCTTTTTTTTTTTTTTTTTTTTACTTGTGCATGCATGCTATATTCACTACATCAAACAAGGATTTCTCTCAAGCTTCTGGTGGAAGGCTGATGACTTGCTCAACAATTGTTTTGTGTGTTTTCTTTTTGTTCCTTGTCTGTCTGGCAAATTCGTGTAATCTGCCTGTCTGTTTTACTAGTTATGTATCTACCAATTGTTCAATCTACCTACTGTTTGATCTCCCTCTCTGTCTATCTTCTAATCTCTCCATCTCTCTATATATCTACCTCTCTATACAAATATATCTACTGATCTATCTATTTACTTATGTCTGTCTGTGTCTATCTATCTACCTCTTTATGTATGTATGTATGTATCTATTTATCTACCTAGCTATCAAATCCATCTAATGTCTATGTTTGTCAGTCTCCTGTATATCTTTTCATTGTAAAACAAGAGCTCTACCACCTGCTTCATCCCTACAACTACCTGCTCAATTTACTTGCGAAATCTCCCTTACTAAACTAACTCCCTGCTATATTTGAAAATAGTGGGTGGGCCAAGGGTGTTTTGATTTAAGCCCTAAATATTTGGAAGCAATATTCATGCTTCAGTAATGAACTGGTCATCGATCAACCCTAGCATGTTGCAGGTCATTGCTTTGGACATCTTATTTCTGGCTATTTTATGTGATTTTCGTATTGTATTTTGCCGTCGTTTAGATTTTATTATACTTTAGTCTGAATTGGTAGCACCATGTCTGTATCTCAGACAGGTAAACTGTATCTCTGTTTAGGTTTGGCTCAAACTTCCATTTTATGATATTATATATCTGAGAGGTAAAAATACAAGCTTGGAAAGAGTTTCAAGAACGTTGCAATTCTGTGAATTGGAAGCTTAAAGATCCTCTGAATAGTCAGAGATTTAGAGATATTTTACTTGAAGCATATGATAAAATGAGGGAGATATAGCAACATATAATATAAGAGGTTAACTAGAAGTTTTCTGCAGCACAATTTGATAAAGGACACTGACCAAATTTGTGGCTGGTACAAAGTCCTTTCCTGACCTGGTGGTGTAACAGTGTAATAGACAGGGCCATTAGAGCAAAGAAAGAGGACTGGAAGAGTGGTGGTAGCAGGAAACTATATTGCATAGCCAGAAGGGAAGCCAAGAAATGGGTGTATTTAACCAAGGGAGAAACAAAAAAAAAAAAACAGAAGTTTCCCAATGTTCTGCAGCATGAGGGCCAGAGGTTTGAGGCGTTTTGGATTGCAAGATTATGTGAGAGAAAAGCGTGATGTTGTAGGAGAGAATGGTTTAGTTGCAGTTAGTGATTCTGCAAAGAAAGGGGCTTAGAAATGCCATTGTGTAAGACTGTTAAATGTATGGAAGGAGGAGAGTTTGCCTAATTATGGACCCAACAAGGGACTAGCTGTCTGAATCAACAGTAGCCTCACAGAGATGACATGGGGCAGAGATTTCCAGCAGCTTGCTGTATTTGAGAAGACTCATTGCGCTAAGTAAAATTTTGGCCATCCATACATACAGGCATGTATGTCCTTTACAACCATGCCCTCCACTTCTTCTCTCAACTAAGTTCTTGTCTTGTGGGCTCATGGGTGCTGGTGCCATGTAAAAGTACCCGTGGAAGTGCCACATGAATACACCCATGCTGGAGCCACTTTAACACACGTATAACTTCTAACACAAATGGAATCATTTTTACTAATTTATGAAGCATGCCAGTACCGCCTGACTGGCCTTCGTAGAGATCGTTGCCAGCGCCCCTGGATTGGCTCTTGTGCGGGTGGCACATAAAATACACCATTTTGAGCGTGGCCGTTGCCAGTACCGCCTGACTGGCCTTCGTGCGGGTAACACGTAAAAGCACCCACTACACTCTCTGAGTGGTTGGCGTTAGGAAGGGCATCCAGCTGTAGAAACTCTGCCAAATCAGATTGGGGCCTGGTGTAGCCATCTGGTTTCACCAGTCCTCAGTCAAATTGTCCGACCCATGCTAGCATGGAAAGCGGACGTTAAACGACGATGATGAATGTAAAAATTTTACCAATTCTCTTTCTCTTTCACAACTTTTATTCTCTCTCTTCTTTACGTATCCTCTTTCTCTCTCTCTCTCTCTCTTATTTCCATATTCTCTTAATATTCCAGTATTGGGGGAAAAAAAGAAGTACCGACATAGGATATATGGAAGATAGTCTAAAACAAGATCCACTGAGGAAGTACCCAGGGTGGGGATGTGGATGGGATAGCGGGAACATAGAGAGAGAAAAAACAAAATACTGTGCCAGTTCCCTTTTTTTTTTTTTTTTTTTCACCCTCCTTGCCCCCACCTTATTGTAACCTCTTGGACAAAAGGGTTTCTTGGACGGGGAAGGTTCGGATATGTAGGTGGGTGGAATACTGGATGTTTGTAACTGTTGCTATCCTCGTTGCTGCCCATGCTATTACCACTACTATTACTACCACTATTAGTAATGCTACTACTACTGTCATGGCTATCAACACTACTCACTTCTTTGAATGGCTCCTCCTCCTCCTCCTTTTTCTAACCACTTCTACTACAATTCTCCTCCCACAGTTCCACCACCACTACCACCACCACCACTACCACCACCACCACTACCACCACTACCAATTTCTCCTCTTCAGTCATCATTATTGTCATTGTCATCACACATCATCACCACCACCATCATCATCATTGTCACCAGTGAAAGAAAGAAAAAAAAAACATGCTTGTGGCTGACATATTTATATGGTCATAGGGTATTATGAATCAAAGCCGACCCAGGGTTAAACGACGTCTATTATACTACTTTCTGCCCAGTCTTTTTCCATTTTTTTTTTTTGCCCTTCCATCCATGGCAATGGCTATTAATATATATTATGCCTTTTACACCTCCCCCACTCTCATTCGTTGTGGTAACAGACATGCATTGGCCTGCTCCACTCCCTTTTTTTAATCTGGACTCAACTAGACTACTACCACCAACCCATACTCACTCTTTCCTCCTGGGCCATACTCGCCCGCTTGTCCTATCTAGGCCTAAGCCATTGTGGGACCCTCTAACCAGTTGCTGGTCTTGCTAATAACAGCTGATTTTTCCCCACCTCCTCACATCATACACTACAATGGCCACTTCACAACCAGTAGCAGTTCATCGCCGCATTATCCGGGCCATTGCTCCACCATGGCCACAGTCACTACATCACGATACCATGGTATAACTCCTCCACCACTCCATACTGTACACTGCACCATCACCTTTACTCTCCCATGATTCCTACACCACCTCCGTCACTGCAACCCATCCCTTTTTTTTTATGCTACTACCACAACTGCCTCGACTACACCGTTACTACAGCCATGTACCGCACCACCATAACAATACCGTGCGCCATACACCCCCCCACCACCATTACAATGCTACACCACACACCATACTTTATATCATACCACCATCACTACATCATTGCATCCACCACTACAACGCTATATCCAACACTGCACCACCACCACCACCACCACCACAGCAATATATTACATGAGATGAGTCAAATTACATAATCTGTCCACCTAACATTGACAATAATGACTATTCAGGAAATTGGTTTTTGCTGCTCTGGTGGCTGCCAGTGGTGGTGGTGGTGGCCGTGGTGGTGGTAGTAGCTGTAGTTGTTTGCAGTGGTGGTGGTGGTGGTGGTGATGGCAATGGCA
>NC_142946.1:43793909-43799276 GCF_046866305.1 Octopus bimaculoides
GTCATCGCTTTTAGTCTCAGTCCAAGATGGTGACACACAAGATTTTCTGCTTGTACAGTAAAAGCTCAATAGTTAATCCTCTCGTGCTGTGTTCTTGGTTTAGCAGGAATAACCAGATTCCCATGAAAGCAGTAATGAACAATAAACATAGTAAAAGATAAAATACTAAAAATAGACAACCAATCACCTCACAGCATTGTAGTCATGTGTGTTTATGACTCGTTGTTGATGGCGTCCCCTTTAGCTGTTGTTTTCTTCTGTCTTTTATTGAGAAAAAAAAAAAAAACAGATTTTTGTGGTGAAATGAGAATTTGATGAACCCAGCACTTCATCTGGTAAACAAGCAAGGCCTAGACTCTTTACTGTTGGGGAAATTATTGATATTTATTCTCTGGGTGAAGTGTTTAACCTTATGCAGACAATGAGAGTGGTTTGGACATGCAAACTGATGAAATTGATAAGGAAAGTAGCGATTCAGGTGAAAAAAATATGGTAGTTGAAAGATAGGCTAGTTATTGATATTCTTCTGAATTTTTTCGTGATTCTCTCCATTTGTTTGCCTGCAATCATTACTCTTGAGTTGTATTTGGAAGTATTTATTTTTTTGTTCAGGAGCCCAGGTGGAGGGTACAGTTAGACACGGCGGTTTAGGTTTCATAGGGTTAATACACACAAAAGCAGTAGAATGAGTGAGCATCGTTTATTTTTTTCTGCACCGAGTGTGTAACAGGAACTGATCGTATCCTAGTTATGACTACTTTGAATACTAAGTAGACACTGCTGGTTGTTAACTTGTTTAGCCCCTGGTCGACTCCCATTCAACAGATATATGATTAACGGAATTTCTTCCATGACTGTCCTTCTCTTTTGAGAAGTGTATCTTAGACTGCATTTTCTAATATATTCTTTCTTATCCTATAATTGTAGAATGTGATTTGGAGATGATTCAGATGCTAATTTTGGTAACTGAACTGAGAATGTCTCTAATTGATTAACTGAACTGAGACTGTCTCTAATTGAGATGGATATGATTCCACAATCTGGCAATCAAGTATCTGTAGTGTCTGCCAAATCTGTTTATCTTAAGGATCACTTCTGAATATTGGCCACCAATTTGAAGGATCTATACATATTTTTGCCCTCACTTTGCCAAATTTGTATATATCCAGTTAAGCTTCTGAACTTTATCCTTTCACTGATATACCACGGTGTGTGTCTGGTTTTCCTTTCCACCACAAACCTTTACTGTTCTGTATAACTTTTTAGTTCACATGCATTGAGTTTTCTTCTCCGGTACCCCATCTCTCTTGACTTCAGTTCTATGACCTTATATGCCAGTCTGATATGTTACGATTAGCTGCCCACATATCACCATTGTTACAGACTTCAGCTGTAGATCTCAGACCCGCCATCCGACAATTTGATTATGCAAAGTACTCCCTTTCATTATCTCTGCTGATATTTTTTGCTACTATTACTTATGCAGCTCATCTTGTTACAATCATTTATTGCATTTTTTATTGTTGTTGCTACTGTTGTAATACTTGTAGCTGATGCCCTTCACTCTGTCAATATTGTGATTGTTGTTGTTGTTGTTGTTGCTGCTGCTGCACTTCTCCTTTTTGCAGCTGTGTATTAGATATTGCTGTTCTAACTATTGCATCTAATTTACAAAATAGCATCTGTTATTGTTTTTCAAGATAACAGCAAGATAAAACTACCTGGCTGTTAGTGTCCAGACATGTTTTTTTTTTCTTTTTTGCTCCCCAATAAAATTCCTGTCCTCTCTGTGAAAGGGGAAACATAAGGGTGCCAGCAGAGATTTCACGTGCAGTTTTGGTGGAGCCCATCCCCTGCAAACCTATATGCAGAAAAGGGGGAGTGCAACTCAATCGTTTAATAAACACTAACGAGCTCCCCGTCAGAATTTCTGGCTCTAAATATTCACCTGTTCTGTCAACTGAATACCAGGTGAGTTAAATTAGTGTGGAGGGGGCTAACACATGTACGCAGAAGTGTGTACCCTTAATGGAATTCTCAAGCAGACTGACAAGGTTGAACCTTCAAATTGTAGGTACTATCCATCTGACAGGCTTCTGCATAGTCTCCATCTACCCAGTATCACTCACAAGATACAGGTCAGCTGTGAGGCTGGAGAAAATGACATTTTGAACAAGATGCCACTTTGCAGAATCAAAGCCGGAACCTCACAATTGTGAAACAAACTTCTTTAATCATTTGGCTGTAATGTGCCAACTCTTTGTGGGTGGAGGGCATACACGGACATATACATTTAAATGAGGTGCTCCAGGGCAGCCACAGTCCAATAAGAGAAATTAGTAAATATCTTCTATCTTTTGCTTGTCTCAGTCATTAGACTGTGGCCATGCTGGGGGCACTGCTTGGAAGGATTTCTAGTCATTCTATCAGTCTGTTTTGCTGAACTTCTAAGTTACAGGGACATAAACACACCAACACTGGTTGTCAAGTGGGAGGGAGAGGTAAGGCACACACACACACACCACACACACACATTCACACACACATATCTATTTCTTTATTGCCCACAAGGGGCTACACACAGAGGGGACAAACAGGGACAGACAAACGGATTAAGTCGTTTATATCGACCCCAGTGCGTAACTGGTACTTATTTAATCGACCCCGAAAGGATGAAAGGCAAAGTCGACCTCGGCGGAATTTAAACTCAGAACGTAGTGGCAGATGAAATACCACTAAGCATATCGCCCGCCGCGCTAACGTTTCTGCCAGCTCACCGCCTTTCACACACACATATCTGATAGGCTTCTTTCAGTTTCCATCTACCAAATCCACTCACAAGGCTTTGGTCAGCCCAAGGCTATATTATAAGATACTTGCCCAAGGTGCCATGCAATGGGACTGAACTTGGAACCATGTGGATGGGAAGCTAGCTTCTTACCATACAGCCACTCTTGCAGAACTCTGAGTAATCAGGGAGTGAATCATTATACTTTGTAGGAATAAGTTCTGTAGAATATATCAATTATTCTCCTTTGCATTCTAAATGTAAACACACACACACACACACACACACACACACACACACACACACACACACACACACACACACGTGTGTACATTTTATATCATATGGAAATGAGATTGTGCGACAATTATGTCTTTTCTCAAGAGAATTAGCAGCTGAAGTGAATTGGTTTAAAATGGGAATGATTCCATTTTATCCCCAAACACATCTCTTTCATATTTTATCCTGGTGCAATGAGTGGGGGGAAAAAAAAAAGGGAAAAATCAATAGTAATAGTAATTTCTAAATTTGGCACATGACCATCCAAATTTTGGCAAGGAGTATAATTTGATTGAATTAAACCCCCAGTACTTGTCAGGTACCTCCGGAAAGATGAAACACCAGGTTATCCTTGGTCCTGAATTGAAATTCTGTATTTAAAAGTTCATAGTAAAATACCCCCGGCATTTCAGCTGATATTCTACCAATTCTGCTACATTGGCCCAAAGCCAGACATTTTTATACGAGGGGGTATATTTGATTGGGTCGTTCACCTACTTCAGAGATAAAAGGGCAGAGTAGAACCAGGCAGAATTTGAGCTCAGAATACCATGCAATGAAACTAAATATTAATAAATAATTAAGTTCAGCTCTTGAGAGCCACTACAAATGCTATTATAATAACGGGAATAATTAATATAATATTATTCAATAATTACAGTGAAATATTTATGAGCTCAACAGGAAATTAAACACAATATATTACTTCAATACAATTTTTACATACTTATAATTAAGACTCACTCAAAATTTTAATCTAATTTTGCTTAGCTTACTAATTAAGTATATTAATGTAAGTAAACTAACAAAAAAAATTGCAAGTAAAAAAAATTATTAATACAACACCCCCACACACACACACACACCTTCACACCCCAAAGGAGCTTCCATAAATCAACACTAGTCTTTTGTGGAAAGGCAATTTGGTTATATATGGTGGTGGTGGTCTATGGTAGTGTCTACTTTGATTGTGTATGTGTTTGTGTAACTCCACACACATAAACATACAGTTACACATACCTACCTAACTACGCACAAATATATTTATGTTTTTATGTAATGTATGTGTGTGTGGGGGGGGGCATTCTTATTTGATATATAGAGGTAGTAGCAACGGTCAGCAGCCTTTTACTACAATACATTGATAATAATGGTGGTGGATGTGTCTGTCATCATTGTCATTGTGGTAGCGTTTAGTATTGGCTTTGTCAGTGTCCGATTGTTTAAGTATATTTTCATGTAGACACAGCTATTACAGAAATAGTTACTAACCGCAAAAGTTCGTTACAAGCGTAGGTGTGTGTAATCTTTTGTACAAGCAGTAAGAGGAAATTGTTTGGGAAGGTTTTTGCACCTCGGTAAAGAAACAGCCACCAGTTGGGGTTAGGTCTACCACTGGTTCTCAACTGGGGTACACATGAGATTTTGCTGTTAAAATTTTTGCGTGCAATAAACAAGTTATACTTCTACAATACACTGAATGTTTAAACATTTTTTTAATACAATTCCTAATAAGATTTAATCATAAAAATATAATAGGACTTTTTAGACATCAAATGGCTTATGGGGCTTTCCCACCGAGTAAGATAGAAGTCGAAGGGATCCATAGGCAAAAATGGTTTTGAGAACCACTGGTTCTACATTCTAATTCAATTGTAGTTTTGAAACTAAAGAATTTCTTAGTATCAAATATTCTTTTCTACTCTAGACACAGGGCTTGAAATTTTTAGGGAGGGGACCAGTCGATTAGATCAATCCCAGTACACAACTGGTACTTAATTTATCGACCCTGAAAAGATAAAAAGCAAAGTCAACCTCAGCGGAGTTTGAACTCAGAATGTAAAAACAGACGAAGTACTGCTTAGTATTTCATCCGGCATGCTAATGTTTCCGCCAGCTTCCCGCCTTCTTAGTATCAAATATCGGTTTCGTTTTGATTGAGTTCAAAGCTTCCCTTCCCTGCTTGTGTGTTTTTGATGGAGAGAAAGGAATGACGACTGTTGTAATCTTTCGAGGATCAAGTGAAACAGTAGCTTTGTTCGTATGAGTTTTTTCTTCCGACCGTTTTCGATGATGCATGATGGCCTCAGCATGCCAACCTATTGCAGATTCAACGGGGTTGGTCCCAAGGTTCGATAATTAAACCAGGCCATTGACATTATAATTTTTTGACTAATATTGAGACCGACGAAGGAAGCTACACATCCTACTTACAGGATGTGACGGGGATGGAGTGGGGTTACTGCTCAGGCCAGGTAAAAAATGGTTTGACAGGTGACCACGTTATCAATTATACTACA
>NC_142946.1:43802276-43819776 GCF_046866305.1 Octopus bimaculoides
AAACAAAGATTTACCCTAGGAAGGAATTAAATAATGTTTTAAAGGGGAACAAAAAAATATTTATAAATTAAAACAGAAAATAAAGATTCTTTTCATTAACTATATATATATATATATATATATATATATATATATATATTATATTTTATATTTTATATATATATATATTATATTTTATATATATATATATTATATTTTATATATATATATATTATATTTTATATATATATATATTATATTTTATATATATATATATATTATATTTTATATATATATATATATTATATTATATATATATATATATATTATATTTTTATATATATATATATTATATTTTATATATATATATATATTATATTTTATATATATATATATATTATATTTTATATATATATATATAAATTCATATATACACAGCTACATCACTGTGTATGTACATAAAGTGCATTATTACCATACAATAATAGTATTATAAAGTTAAGAGAAATGTAGTTAACAATTATTTAATTAATGTGATTAAATCTCTAAATAGCTTTGTTTATCTTAGACCTTCTGTACACAATCATTATACTTTGTGATGTCTCTCAAGACCTCAGCATGGATGGCACAAGGTATGCCTTGCTGATGAGGTTAGAATAAGACTTAAACACATCCCAAGCTGCATCACATATGTTACCACCAACTCAACTGTTCTCTCGCTCTTTCTTTCTCTCTCTCTCTCTCTCTCTCCCTCTCCAAGTTAGTAAATGTGATCTTTTTTTTCTTTTTTTTCGTTTGTTTATTACTCTGTTTTCATTCATTTTGAATATAAGAAACAAGGAAAGAAGCAAACGAGCAACATCTGAATAGAGACTTACTTTATATATATATATATATATATATATATATATATATTTTATTTATCTATGTGTGTGTGTGTGTGTGTGTGTGTGTTGATAGATTTTACTTCTAAAATATTTTTCTATTGCATTATTTATATTTTAAATTGTAAATTACTCAATTGCTTTTTTTTTTTTGTTTTTGCCATTTTTCATTCTTCCAATTCAAAGTTCCTATTCTATACATTGTATTTTCTTTTTCTTCTTTCCCTTTTCTTTCTCTCTCTCTCTCTCTCTCTCTCTCTCTCGCTTCCTACTCCCAGGCCCCTCCATACATAAGCACAGTCCCGACATCTGCTGTGTTCAACCCTTACTTGAATGCAGCAATACCAACCGTTCCAGTGGCCGGCACTGGAAGCGAAGCAACAGTTGTCTCCACTCAAGTTCCAGGTGTGTTGCCTACAGGAATTCCTGGAACAGCACAACAGAAAGTTACGAGGGCTGACAGATTAGAGGTGAGCATCCATTTTGAAAACCCCCAAAAAATAATTTTAACTTCTTTTTTTTTTTTGTCTGTGTTTTGTATTTTTTTTCTTTTTCTTTTGTCGTGTTTGTAGTTGTTGGAGGGGGGGGGGGGGCAAGCAGGATGGTTAAAAATTAAATTATGATAATTTTCGCTGTTTAACAAACGAAAAAAAAAATAGTTTACATGTGTGGGTGTGTACGTTTTTTTTTTTCTTTAATTTTTAATTTTTTTTTTTAATTCACTTAATTGTTATTATTCGCCTTAAATAATGTTATTTATCATTTGACAGCTTTCGCTACTGTGCCTGTATCTGTTGTGTGCGGGGGTTGTCACACTCGTCAAATATCTGCACCAAGTCTTATGGACTTTGTAGCAGCAGCAGCAGCCCCATTATAAAAAGATTAAAAAAATACCCACATATTAGCATCATTATCAGTTTTTTTTTTTTTTTTTTTTTTTTTTTTGAAATGGTTAATATTTTTTCTCTCACATTATTTACCTAAATTGTTTCTGCAAATTTTTGTTTTTGAATTTTTTGCAAAAAAAAAAAAAAGTGGAAAAAATATATAGAGATTCATATAAATAAAAAAAAAAGAAAATTTTATCAGCTTCAAAACAAAAACTGGGGGTAAAAATAGGGAACAGGGGTGCAAAAGAACAAACGTTAAGGAGTTATTGGTGTTTTGTAAAGAAAAAAAATATATATAAATGGTTTGAAGGAACAAGGAAAGGGTGTAAAAATTCAAATGTTTTTAGCCTAAATTTTTTCAGTAGTAAATGAAACGTTTTTCTTCTTTTTGTTCTTTTTTTTCATTCAAATTTCTTTTCCCAATTTTGAAAACACAGATTGCCATTGATGTTGTCTTTATTATTATTATTATTATTATTATTATTATTATCATTATTACTATTATTATTTTTATGATAATTATTATTTTTTATTTATTTATTTTTTAACCTTAGACTGAATTTTAATTAAAAATTTAAATAAAAAAAAATCAGTTTTAAAAAGTGTAGCTTCTGTAGATAATTTTAACTTTTCACAAGAACAAGAACAAGATGCAATTACTACGAGATGCAGTGTCAAAGGTTGATCGTTAGGCAGTGCATGAAAGTCCTGCATATGTTGGACAAAATATTTGCGAGTGTAAAATGCTAAAGCTTGTGATCTCTCTTCGAACGAAGAGGAACCGTGACACCCTCACACAGACATGAACACAAGATTATACAGTTACAATCATTGAATCCTACTCACATCATATAAAGTAGGTAAATAAATAAACAAACACATGCATGAACTCATCCATGAAAGAACGAAAACACTAATTTTTGACCAAAACAATAAATAGTTATATTGATAATTGTGAAGCAGTAAAATAATTTAGATTGTTCCCAGTACTCGTCGAAACTTTTAGTTTTATATTGTATTATGTTATATATTTTTTGCATATATCTTTGAACCACATATAACAACAAAAGAATTTGACCTCAATATTGTCGGAAATAGGGAATCAAATTTATTAAATGGCACATGCATAGCATTGAGAGCTCTGAGTTTCTGTGCATTAAGTTTTCATGAGCTGATGAAGTGCAATGGTCATTGAAGTCTTGACACAAAAACTTCTGAGTGGAGTTTTCCATTTCAGATTCAAGAGATATACATATTCGTATATATATATATATATATATATATATATATATATGTATATAGGAAAATGAAAAATTAGGCAGAAAGCTAAACTGGAAGCATATTTTAATAAAGATTTCTAACCGGCTTTCATTGTGAAGCAAATTTTCAAGAAGGAGGAGAATGAAAATGTTTTTTACAAAGAAGTACAAAATGAAGAAAATAATATATAAAAAAAATAATATATAAAAAAATAACTATACCAATACATTATATTGTCTCTGAGCTTTTGAAGTTCAATGGTAATCCCATGTAGATAATGGTTGGAAAAATAAGGATGCATGAGAATTGAGAGTTTTGTTAGGTTTAAAAAAAGGGTTAAAAGTTTGTGTTAAGCAGGAAGTGTGGTGTCAAAACAGGAAGTGTGTGTAAGGGGAGACAAATTTTTTAGTTGGAGTTATGAACTCTTTTTCAACAGGAAGTGTATGTCTGACCTTATTTCTCTAGGAACAAACAAACTTCCTGTTGAAAAAGAGTTCATAGCTCCAACTAAAAACATTTGTCTCCCCTTACACACACTTCCTGTTTTGACACCACACTTCCTGCTTAACACAGACTTTTAGCCCCTTTTCTCTTTTTTTTAAACCTAACACAACTCTCAATTCTCATGCATCCTTATTTTTCCAACCATTATCTACATGGATTACCATTGAACTTCAAAAGCTCAAAGACAATATAATGTATTGGTATATTTATTTTCTTATATATTATTTTTTTTACATATTATTTTCTTCATTTTGTACTTCTTTGTAAAAAACATTTTCATTCTCCTTCTTGAAAATTTGCTTCACAATGAAAGCCGGTTAGAAATCTTTATTAAAATATGCTTCCAGTTTAGCATTCTGCCTTATTTTTCATATCTCTATTATTTCTCTACGTGCGGTTAACACAACCCCACTATTTACTGACTTATATATATATCTATATATATATATATATATATTTGACACTGCAATTGTGCCACTCACACTACTTTGTGCTGTCAATAAAGCCAAGAAATTGAAGAAATGTTAATGGGTTTCAGAACACCTTAATTTCCCAAATTAAATATCAAAGACTTATGTAGAAATTTGTAAAAACCCTTAATAGAATATATTAAAGTCAAACCCAGCCATGTCTGCTCTATAACTTATGCGTTTACTTTGCTATAAACTGCTGGTTGGCAGGGTGAATAACCTGCATTCTTAAGCTCATACTTAAACCTGCCATTTATTTGTCTCTATGAAGGAGGTAGTTATTAAAATAGTTACAAGGTGTGTTGGTTTTCAGTATGACTTGTAATATAGTGCTACTTCCATGTCTATTGTTAGAGATGAATTTAATGCATAATTATGAGATGCCACAGACTGGAATTATGTTAGAATATTTGTCACTGTGAAATGGCAAAGACAGCAGAAAGTTAGATTACTTGGGGACATTTTATTTAGCGATACTTGGGTCCAAGCTCAGAAACCTCCTGGCATCGACTTCCACTTTTTTCAAATCTTCAAAGAAAGGTGAATAGAGAAATAGTGAAGTTATGGAAACAATATTTAAGATGTACCAAAGACATGTTGTTTCATTCCAATAAATTATTGCTGATTCAGTAACCAGCGCCTCCTGCCACCAGAGAAACAAAACTTTGTGTTGTACTTTTATACAAATTTCTTATTATCCTTCAGTCTGCCTAACATTGCCTTTCATTCTGTCCTACAGAAATACTTATACAGAAGTATTTTTGTGTAAGCCGTCAATTGTAATTTATACCAACGTTTTGCATTATGTTCCATATAATGGCTTGATAATAAAATAATAGTCAAGAGGCCCACTGCTTTTTAATATTCTCCGAAAGAGCTTGAGGAACCTGCACAAAGTAGATGTAGGGGTTTTTTAATCAAAGCTGGACTTCTTCCTGTCGAGAGTCCCAGATGAACCTACCTCATGACAAGAGGTGCAAATGAAGGTAGCTACATCAAACTCCATTCTTCACCAAGTGCCACATATTGGAGGAGGCTCTCAGTAATAACAGTGTAGCAAAACGGCGGTGCATCAGCATGGCCGCAGCTCTGAGCTGAGACTATGAAACAAAAAAAAAGAAGCCTCCAAATTTCTTCATTACTTTTGAAAATTACATGAACTGGGTATTATTTATTTCTTTATTTCGTTAGGAACAAAGGGGTCATGGAAGGGTTACCAAAAACTGATAGGTTTAATTTCGCTTTCTTTTGTAATACACAAACACATTTCCGGACATACACAGAAACACATACTCACAAATGAACTGACACATACTTACATGTAGGGACACGTACAGTCATACACACATGGATGGGTATTCACACACACACACACACACACACAACTCCACCTCCAGGATTTTTTATTACACTTTATATTATTTATAAGGTTTTTTGTTATTCGTTATTATAGTATTTTTATTTATGATTACAATATTAGTATTATCATTATTTGTTTATTGTGATTATTATTATTATTATTATTGTGATTATTATCATTATTATTATTATTATTATTATTATTATTATTATTATTATTATTATTACTACTATTATTAAGTAGTCTTATTATTATTATTATTATTATTATTATTATTAGCCTATTCTTCTTATTATTGTTACTGTAACCAGAAGTGCTATGACAAGCAGTGCCTTAAAAACTTAGTATGTGTGTTTTGTTGTTGCTGTTGTTGTTGGTGGTTATTGTTAAATTTTATTTTTTTTTTCTTTTGGATTTTTTCCCTTAAAAAAAAACTTTTTTTCACACGTCATTTTAATTGAAATCTTTTATGGTTATTATTATTATTATTATTATTATTATTATTATTAATAGCAACATTATTTTAATTATCACCATTATTTTTACTATTATTAATTTTTTTTTTTGTAATATTTTTTTTTTTAATATATGAATTATTTGCCAATTTTACCTTTATTTCTATCTTCTTTTCTCACATGATATTTCTTCAAAATCCATTAACCATTCTCCTATTTGCGTGTAGCACCTTTTTTTTAATTAGCATCTCTGCCTTTCCTCTCTGTCTGTCTCTCAGAAATATATATATATATATATATATATATATATTATATATCTGTGTATATATGTATTTCTCTCTATTTAATCCATCTATCTATCTTATATAAGCACTGTTTTATAGTTTCCTTATTTAACCCTGTGTAGTGTTAGTGTTGAATGCCAAAACAAATAAAAAGAGAAATGTCAGGGGAAGCAACCAAAAGGGAGCTGATTTCTCTCCACCAAGAGGGATACATCACTTCAATACCGCTTTGTTTGTTGTCTTCTATGTCTGTGTGTGTGCTTGAATGTGCATGTGTGTGCGTGTATACTTATATATAAATGTGTGTGTGAGTGTATATATATAATATTTACTGTATTCAAATTTTTTAGGGTTCTTTGTGTATGTGGATGTGTATAGACACTTACACATGTATTATCCATATATACATATATGCTTGCATGTATGTATATTCATGTATTTATGCTGAATAAGAAAATCCATAATACGCATGTATGCCTTTCCAGCCACAAATATATAAGCATCATAATATATATATTTTTTTTTTAATGCATGGATGTTTGTATGTGGGTAGTGATCTCATATAACCTTGAAATTTTATCATATATATATATATATATATACATGTTTGTATATGTATACATATATATATATGTGCATGTGTGTGTGTGTTTGTATATGTGTATATATGTATATATATATATATATGTGTGTGTGTATATATGTGATATGTATGTACACATATGTATGTGTGTATATATATATATACATATACACACACACATATAGAGAGAGAGAGAGGGAGGGAGAGAGAGAGAGCCTTAGTGTGATGTGTGTGCCTGAATGTTACTGTATAGGTGACTAAACATATCATATATGTATATATACATGTGTGTACACATACTCAGAGACATACATCTGTAAATACTAATTTGAAATCGAAAATGAACAAAAGACCCTTTCATTTCAGATGGTTATTTACAGATGCGACAATGTTTGATATTGTTTACACTAACGTCTATTCCATTAATTCATAAGATACATACCATAAATTCTTTGTCACTAAGCCATATTGTGTGTGTATGTATCACTACACGCACATATATCACAGTTTTTTTTTTATCCAAGTATCATGATGGAGAGATTGTATAATGCTTGTGTACAAACTGATGCTACATGGTAGTGAAGCCTGGACTTTGAATGTAGAGGATGTGTGATAATATAAAAAAAAAAAGAATTGCAAAGTCAGAATGTTTTTGTCGGTGTGCGTGAACAATAGATCGCAAATGAGCTGAGAGATAATCTATGTGTAAGAACAATCGGATTTCCTGTTCACAAAACAGGACTGAGCTTGTGTGGACATAAGGTAAGACATGGGGTGGCAGGCTGGGCAGTGAGGAAGCGAGAAAATATTCATGGGAGAGGAAGACATGGAAAGCTGTGAGGAAACTGATTTTTTGGGTGGCTGAAGCTTGTGAAGATGACAAAGGGTCTGCCTCACTCTTCATCTCATGCAAGCATGGAAACATATTCATTAAACGATGAATGTGTGTACATTTATATAGATGTGTCTGTGCACTCATACACATGCACACACAGTATTTGCCCAGTAGTTACACTACTGAATAGGTGATCATAAGACCATGGGTTCAATTGCTATAGTAGGCAGTGTGTTGTGCTTTTGAGTAAAGTACTTTATTTCATATTTGCTCCAGTGACAACCAACCAGTTGTTGGTGCAGCCCTCTCATAATCCAGTTTTTTACCTTCTGGATGTTCCTCCAGAATCAAGAGGGGGGTCGGGTCAAGAGAATGTATTTGTCTACCCCCAGGTACTTAAGCATATAAAACAATTAGAGAAAGCTTGGTACATGCTACTATGGTATCCTTGATTCTGAGTGACCGCTGTGGTTATAGTATATCTACATTAGTCAAGTATAGTTTTGTTGTTGGTTTTTTGTTTCTCATTATTTATTTTTTTTTTTTTTTCAAAGTTTGTATGTTATTGAGAAGACTGAATCCTGATGTTTTGACCTTAGCTTGTCTCTTTCTAAGAAAACCTATCTAATAAAAATTCAAAATTCATTGAGAAATGTTTGGATATAACCCATAGTGGTCTCTAATAAACATCCTCATTTTTCCATGTAGTGTGTGAAGAATGTCATTGAAGTACCATAGCTCATTTAAGAATGGAATCTACCTTCAAGACTTATTTAACTAAGAATTTAGCACTACAATATAGCTATCACTCTGCCATAAACATTTCATGTGAGATCAAGGTAAAACAGCTCATTCAGGATTAGAAACTGCATTGCAAAATTGTCTAGCCAGCAATTTACCACCCCTCTATGCTAGTCACTGTTCCATTAAACACAGAGAACACACATGGATGTGTGAAAAAATCAATAGTTAAAAGTTTGTAAGATGTCTCTTACAGACACTGGACTTCCTGTTTGGTCTGGTTTAGTTGGACTGGGGTGGTGTTCTATTTTGTCTTGTCTGGTTTGCTCTGAAGACTTCCTGTTTCTGTTTTATGTAATGATGTTGAGACTGAAGTCCAAAGTGTGCTGGAAGGGAATGTGAGGTTTGTGGTGGGCAGAGGGTAGTTTTCTGATGGTAGTTTTCTGAGAATGAGCTGCTTGCACATTGGCTTGTTTGTGTGGTGGTGGTAGTGGTGTTGATGGTGGTAACGGTGGGCAGAAGGATGTGTGTATGTGATGTTAGTAGCTGTGAGGGTGGTGGTATTGGTGGGTGTTGTCTAATGAGGTTGGCAGAAGTGTGTGTGTGTGTGTGTGTATATATGAGAGTGTAGGAGATTGTGCCCAGAAGGAATTGGAGCTCTTTGGGAAGTGTGCATGCGTATGCTTGTGTCTATGTAAATATATATATGTGTGTGTGTGTGTGTGTGTGTGTGTGTGTGTGTGTGTGTGTGTGTCGTGTGTGTCTCAGTATAGGGAGTGGTTCAATGATGGTGGTGATGTTGAAGGCACCAGCGGAGGAAGGGTCCTTTATAAAGGTGGAGCAAAGAAGTAAATTTGAGTTGCGTGATTGGCTTATCTTATTGTGGTGTATAGGTGTTAGTGGTGGTGGTGGTGGGATGGAGGTGTTGATGGTGAAGACTGCGGTAGTTACAGTGGTCGTATTACTGTTGTGTTTGGCAGTGGTGAAGGCTGTAGTTGTGCTGGTAGTGTTGGTGTTGTAGTGGTGACAGTCCCGATTGTAGATTATAAGCAGTGGCAGTTGTGTTGATAGTGTAAGTAGTAGTAGTAGTAGTAGTGTGGATTTGTTAGGCAGTGGTGTTTGTACCAATGGTATAAACAGTGATGATGATCATAGTGCCAACAGTGTAGTCCTATAATAGCGCTGGTAGCTTTAATTGGTGGTGGTGGTGGTGGTGGTGGTAGTGCTATTTTAAGTGAATGGAGTTGCTAGTGGTGATGTTGATAATGATGGTGAAGATTATAGTTGCTGTCAGTGTAAGTGGTGGTGCTGTTTACAGTAGCAGTATTTATGGTGGGGGTAATTATGTTAGTGTTGTAGTGATGACAGTAGTAGTCGTGATGGCGGTGGTGGTAACCTGGATGGAGAAGGTGGAGGCTTAAAGGAGACATACTGCAAAAATATATTGTCTTGAACTTGGTTTGGGCAATCTAGCTGTCTCAAGTAGGGTGATGGCGTCTAGAACGGTGATGTATAGCTGGATGGCAGCAGTGGTGCTGAAGAAATTGGGAAGGTGTGAAAGACTTAAGCAGAAGGGTACAGCACTCTCAAGGAGAAGGGAGTTGCAGCCATTCTTTTCTTCATCTCTACATGGGGCAGTGGGTGGTGGGCAGAACCGGCTGGGCGTTATATAGACAGAGTGGAAATGGGAATTGTATTAAGAAGGCCTAGAAAAGTTAGGTGGTGGGGCCAGATGGGGTGGGTAGCTGGTAGGCTATCCTGGTGGTGTAGCTTGCACTATAGAGTGTGAGGACAGCAGCAGGAATTAACAAACAAAAAAGAAGGTGGCTGAGTGCATCGTGGGTTGATCTCTACTATTGCTGCTTCTGTTGTTGTTGTTGTTATTAACCTTGGGTGAGGGGTGGGGATGATAAACTAAAGTACCATTCAAGCACTTCGATCAATGTAATCACCCCTGAGATTTCAGGTCTTTTGCCTTTATTAGAAACAAATAATAGGTATGTGTGTATATAAATGGATGTGTGTGTGTGTGTGTTGGAGAAGGAAAGAAAGCTGAAATAGTTGGGCAGTGTCACAAAATATGACTTTTCAAAAACCATTCTTCAAAGAACTGTCAAAAGGAAACTAAGGAGAAGTGGACAAAAGAAAATTTGGACAGATCTCAAGAAATGGACAGGCAAATTATTAGTGGACACCCAACCTCTTGTGCCACAACCATGACAGATCAAGAAAACTGGGCTACAGTATGTCACAACTACATGCATCCAAGTGAGGTAAATAAGCTTAACTTTGTCCTATGAACAAGCTGCTCAATGGCCGGACATGTTTTGGGGCAATGAGCTGTTATCAACCAATACTATTTTTGTATGATGGTATTTCTTGTTTACAATTAGTGTGTACAAGTTTAAGATGTGGGAAATGCACACAACATGCATATGCATAATCACACACACACACACACACACACACACATATATGATGGGCTTCAACATAGTTTCCATCTATCAAATTTCACTCACAAGGCTTTGTTGAACTTCTTGATGTGACAGTTGATTGCTGCCACTGGTCAGCATGCTAGGAACAAACCTTAAACCATGTAGTTCCAATGTGAACTTAACCACACACCCTCTCTATATATATATATGTGTGTGTGTGTGTATATATATATATATATATATATATGTAGGTATATCTATATATGGTTACTCCGACCGCTAACTCTACTTACCTAAATATATATACATGTATATGTGTGTATGTGTGAATATATGTGTGTGTATAAGAAAATGAAATGACAAAAGAAAAAACAATCATCTTATGAATTTCAACAGCTTACAGCTGTTTCTACTATAAGATGCAGTAGGCTCATAGTTGAGTACCTGAGTAACACCTTGTAGCTTCATCAGAACCCCGCAAAGTATGAAGTGCAATATATTTGGGTAAAGCATTTACATTTACGCATATTCACAGAAATGCATTAGCAATGAGGAAACAAGCATGGATGTGGGGGGGGAATGAAACTCAGGAACTCCCCCCCCATAAATAGAATAAGATTAATGGTGAAGTGTGTATAAGGATAGGTTTACTCAAATATAGAGAAGCAGTAATTAGATATCATTATCATCGTTTAACGTCCATTTTCCATGCTGGCATGGGTTGGACTGTTTGACTGCGGACTGGCGAGCCAGGAGGCTGCACCAGGCTTCACAGTAAAAATATGGATGCATATACCTACACATGTGAAAATATACCCACAGACACACACACGTCAGCTCATGCATATTTTGACTGATAGATCTTGTTAGTGATTGCTTATTCTTTTGTCATCTTTTTGTACTCGACTAACGCTTCGTTTTGAATCATGCGTATATTGAGTCTCACACTGCCTAAGCGAAATATGAGCGTCCAATAATACTATCCATATCACGTCCTCACCTTGTTGTTTTTTTGTTTTTTTGTTATTGTGTTTTTGAACTATATATATATATATATATATATATATATATATATATATATATATATACATATATATGGGAGGATGGACGAAAAAAAACAACAGACGAGGACAGGTGGTGTAAACAACAAAAGGATGTATTAGTTTGACGCTCGGGAATACGGAAAGTCTTTAACGTTTCGAGCTACGCTCTTCAACAGAAAGAATATGGAGAAAATAAGGAGAAAAACACGGAGAAAAAAAATTGAATGGTGTTTGGTCAACGATCTATCATATATATATATGTACACATATATATATATACATACACACATCTGTGTATATGTTTGTTTGTATGTGTATAAACACACACACACACACACAGAAAGACATACAAAGGGTGTCTGCATATTTAGGTGTTCATGTGTGCATTTGCCTACTTATGTAACTGTGTATAGTTGCGTGCATACGTATGTGTGTGTGTGAATTGCTGTAATAAATGGTGTCCACCTCGATGCATCTCTTGGGTGTAAACACGACAATGAATGAGTATGGACAAGTAGAATGAAGAAATGGTTTTTATTTCTTTCTGTTCATCTTAGTTGTTTCTTTTGTTGGGTTGTTGTTGCTGTTACAACCCTTGTCGTCACTACTCGGTTCTTCCTATCATTTCCTCTCTCTTCTCAGCTTCTTTCTTCCTCTCTTTGTGCAGTGATATATATATACTGTGCATCCTGGCTTCTCGCTTTACAGTCCGAGCATATGTGATATATATATATATATATATATATATATATATATATATATATATATATAATTCATTTAAATACAGAGATGCCTATAACAGGACATCTAACCCGCTAGAAAGAGCAGTTAGATGTGCTATTATAGGCATCTCTGTATTTAAATGAATAATATATAGTCTATTGACTAATTTTTATTCTCGCTGGACCACTGGTGGTAAATAAGATTTCTAAAAAATTTTTTGCTGCCCTATGATTTATTAATAATGATAAAATATATATATATATATATATATATATATATATACACACACACATAAACACACATAGTACACAGAGACATGTGCAAATATATGCCTAGATAAGTCATGCTGTAACATGGCCATAATCCTTGAGTTGGAATTAAGAGAGGGAGTGTGTGTGTTTATTGATACATAAACTCTACATGTCATCTTTATCATCATTACTTTGTCCACATCTCCATGTTTGCCTGGGCTAAGCTGGACTTCCTTCAACACATCATCTCCCTCTGTGTGTTATAGTTCTTTCTTATCTCATTCATTGCTTCACCCTACTGAGATCCAGCTTTCCCTTCT
The DNA here is from genome assembly GCF_046866305.1 of Octopus bimaculoides. Classification (NCBI taxonomy): domain Eukaryota; kingdom Metazoa; phylum Mollusca; class Cephalopoda; order Octopoda; family Octopodidae; genus Octopus; species Octopus bimaculoides. The sequence goes on from NC_142946.1 coordinate 43,815,294, forward strand.
TACGATGCTCTTCTTCAGTTTGCCCTTTGTCTGGCTTCCTTCTGCTTGGATCACTTGGCTGAGTCTTCTTGTTTTTTTTTTTTGTCTTTTAACATACATACATACATACATACATACATACAAACCTTCAATAAGACTATACTCTAGATTTAAATCTATAACTTACGATCATTGGAGCACTTTAATACATCACCCACAACCTCAACACTGATCTTGAGAAATTGGGCTTCACAAAACAGTAAAGAACATGGCTTGTCTAATTAATAAACTACAGCTATAACGAGCCATTAACTTTGCTCTGAGAATGTGTGAAACATTGGAGAAGTTTAGCACCTAACAAGTGCATATATACACTTATATACGTATAGATCCATATATACACAGATATCCAATTCGTGCCTGCATGGTACATACATATACGCTTGCATGCTTATATGTGTACACACAGACATACACACCACTACCTGGCTGATGTCTAAAATTCCAATGAAAGATCCTTGTTCTTGAGCTAGTAACTGGCTCTCCATTAATGAGAAATTCAAAAGATACAACCAGAAAATCTTACATCCATTTGTATGTATGTGTGTGTATATATATATATATATATATATATATATATATATATATAAATCTTCACACACAGCTATCCATCTTGTTCAGATATAATAGCCTTTTTTTTTTTTTTTTATATATATTTTCACACTTTTTTCTCATTTTTAATATCTTCTTATTCAGTCTAGACTCCGCCTTCAAAGTTTTAATAATCATTACAGTATGCCAGATTTTTCTTTCTTTCATTTTTTATTTTTTTTTATTTTTAAACTCTTTTTGTTTCTAGAAAGTTCCCTGTTCATATCTCATTTCATCTGATAATTTCTCCGGCTCCATTCTTAGAGGTTCTTTTTCGGTTTATTTTTATAGTTGCTGTTGTTTTACTTGGTGTATGTGTAAGGTATAAAGGCATAAATGTCTATGTATGTATGTATGTATGTATGTATATGATTGTATATATATATATATATATATACACACATACATGTGTAAAAGTTTTTGTTTATATTCATTATACTGGAATACTATTGTCAAGAGTGCATCTGTGTGTAATGAATGATTTTATGCGTATGTATCTATGCATTTGTGCAATGTAGGCTTTGTCTGCATTGTGCATATATGTTTGTCTGTGCGTGTGTTGTATATATGTTCTTCTGTGTATGTGTCTCCATACAGATTGTTGAACACTGAGTGAATATGTTTGTAATGTATATCTTATTGTGTGTGTGCGTGTTTGGATCAATGTGTTTGTGTTCACACATGCATTTGTGCGTTTGCGTGTGCATGCAGGTGTTGACGAGTGTGAACGTGCATGAATGCATCTGTATTAGTTCTGCGCTTCATTTCTTCTGATACTCTCTTCAATTCACCTATGGTTAAAGATCTCATCTATTCCACTCTGGAGTAAAATGATGAAGCCAAGAACAGTTCATTCTACAACCAATGGATAGAATGACTTTTTTTTTTGTGTGTGTGTGTGGTCACTTTTTGTCTTCTATATTTCATTCTTGTCTTCCCCCTTTCTCTTCTGTTTGCTGCCGTTTGTGAACAATATTGTATAAAGAGAGTGTAAACTGCTCCTGAACATGGTTGCTGTTTTTACAGGTCACTCTTCTACACAATGCCTGTTTCTCTCTCTCTCTCTCGCTCTTTATTTATATATATATATATATATATATATATATATATATATATATACGTCAGTAAATAGTGGGATTGTGTTAACTGCATGTGGAGAAATAATAGGAAAATGAAAAATAAGGCAGAATGCTAAACTGGAAGCATATTTTAATAAAGATTTCTAACCGGCTTTCATTGCGAAGCCAATTTTCAAGGAGAATGAAAATGCTCTTTACAAAGAAGTACAAAATGAAGAAAATAATATATAAAAAAAATAATATATAAAAAAATAACTATACCAATACATTATATTGTCTTTGAGCTTTTGAAGTTCAATGGTAATTCATGTAGATAATGGTTGGAAAAATAAGGATGCATGAAAATTGAGAGTTGTGTTAGGTTTTAAAAAAAGAGAAAAGGGGCTAAAAATTTGTGTTAAGCAGGAAATGTGGTGTCAAAAACAGGAAGTTTTGTCAACTTCCTGTTGAGAAAGAGTTCATAACTCCAACTAAAAAGATTTGTCTCCCCTTACACACACTTCCTGTTTTGACACCACACTTCCTGCTTAACACAAACTTTTAACCCTTTTTTAAAAACTAACACAACTCTGAATTCTCATGCATCCTTATTTTTCCAACCATTATATACATGAACTACCATTGAACTTCAAAAGCTCAAAGACAATATAATGTATTGGTATGGTTATTTTTTTATATATTATTTTTTTTATATATTATTTTCTTCATTTTGTACTTCTTTGGAAAAACATTTTCATTCTCCTTCTTGAAAATTTGCTTGGCAATGAAAGCCAGTTAGAAATCTTTATTAAAATATGCTTTGCTATTCTACACAGTACCTGTTTTTCTCCCTCCCTCTAGCTATGTATGTGTGTGTGTATATATAGATATATATATATATATATATATATATATATATATATATATATATATATATATATATATATATATATACACGCACACACACTCACCTGCACAGTTTTTATTTCCACCATTCCTCCTCTTATGAAGGCCATCTATGCCTTACTACAGGATGTTCTTTTCTACATTTCCTATTTAGCTTTTCTTCAAATATTAAAAGAAAAGTTGCTATTTAACATCTTTGGTTGTCTACATAAAATATTGTACCTTCCACCATGTTTCTTCCCAAGTGTCCTTTGAATCGGTTGTTTACTGGTCAAATGACATTTCTTGTGAGAACATTCTACCATCTTTGCTGAGTGTATCATTTCTTCCCATTGTTCGTCTTAAAAATTTTCTACATTTTGTGTTTAATAAAAAAAAAACTCCACATCAAACTATCAGCCTTCACCATTTTTTTGCCAAAAACCTCTTATCGGCTTGGTTTCTAAAATAAGTACATTTACCCTACCTTGTCATAATCTTTTTGTTTTCTGTTCAAACTGACCAGATCCAGCCTCTCACACCTACCCTATAATATTAATCTAAACGTAAAATCACATCATTGAATTCTCAAAGCTATGATTACGCTTTTACTCTTTCATTTGTTTCAGTCAATTGACTGTGGCCATGCTGGTGCACCGCCTTTAGTCGAGCAAATCGACCCCAAGACTTATTCTTTGGAAACCTAGTACTTATTCTATCGGTCTCTTTTGCCGAACCACTAAGTTACGTGGACGTAAACACACCACCACCGGTTGTCAAGCGAAGTTGGGGGGACAAACACACACACACACACATATATATATATATACATATATACGATGGGCTTCTTTCAGTTTCCGTCTACCAAATCCACTCACAAGGCTTTGGTCGGCCCGAGGCTATAGTAGAAGACACTTGCCCAAGGTGCCACGCAGTGAGACTGAACATGGAACCATGTGGTTGGTAAGCAAGCTACTTACCACAACCACTCCTGTGCCTATTAGTTCATGATTAATTCATAATTAATGCATGATTAATTCAAAACAGTGTGATTTGACAGTTATCTGAACACCAAAGGGTTAAAAATTCTCTCCTTTCCATCAACTTGGTATTAGGCTATGGATTTGGTTCCTTCCAAAACTTTCTATTTCCATAGTCACACCCCTAAACAATATCCTTTTTATTGGATGTCTTTGTAAAAAGTGAGCTTTTCCTTTGTTACTCTTCATAAATATTTTCCTTCCTAGAGATTTGTTTCTAGCTAAATACTCTTCTTTCTGTCATCTTCCTGCAAGAATGTACTCTAAGAGTCTGGTATTTGTTTTCTTCCCAACGAATGTTTGCCATTATACGAGTTGTCCCCATAAAATGTTCTTTATGTCAACTGAGTCTTTGAGATGAACTTTCATCGCAAGATATGAAAACCATTCTCTGTTGTAATTTATAATCTGCTCAAAAAAAGAAAAAGACATCTTGTATTATAATCAAAACACCAACTCACATCACCAACGAAATATTATCCATATCTCTGTGTGGGTCTTTGGAAGCTTGAGCATTATGCATTAACCATAGGTGTATGCGTGAGTCTCTTTCTGAGTGTGCGTTTGTGACCGTGTGCATGTATCAGTCTGCCAGAACTAAATAGTAATGATTAAAGCTTTATGATTAAGCAACTACTGATTAATTACTAGAAGATAAGACTGCAGTTATTTTTATCAATACCTTCTCCTCATCATCATCATATTCATCGCTCTCTTTCGGACTTATCTCAATTATCTTCTTTCATCTGTCTTAATGGTATTCCACTTTAAATTCTTGATTTAATTCTTTTAAACTGCTCATTTCATGTCTGTAAGGATTATATATAAATATCAAAGCCAGTTAGTCTTAAGCACAGTTTTTTAAAGTCT
>NC_142946.1:43824776-43874776 GCF_046866305.1 Octopus bimaculoides
CCAACAGTGTGAACAAGAAAGCAAAATAAAAAAAATAAAAACAAACAGTAAATACAGAAAGTCCAGTCATTTCTGTCATTTGAAGAACAGAAGTGAGAAATGCAGAGTAACAATTTGTGATGAATTTTCAATGTGTGTGTGTGTGTGTGTGTTGTCCGACACTTCTACACGTCTGGTACTTCACCACCTGGGAGTTAAACAACATTATAGAGTTGCTATGTGATGCCTTCCATATTCTCTTATCCCCATCCTCCCGTCTTTCTTGCTTACTATATCTTAAATGGTAAATTGTATAAGAATTAGATGCAGGGTGAAAATGAACAAGTGTTTGTCACATTAACCCTTTAGTGTTTAAACCGGCCATATCCGGCCCAAATATTCTACATGTTTTATATTTGAACTAGCCACATGTAGCCTCTCACACCAAACCTACATTGACATTCTAAAAATAAATAATCACATCATTGAGATTTCAAAGCAATGAGATAATGTATGATTAATTCAAAACAATTTGAGTGAAAAGGCATCACATTTAACAGAGTAATCTGAACATTAAGGGGTTAAAGGATATTGTGATTGCAGAATGTGGATGAAAGAGAAAAAATGATGGGAATAGCCTCGTCATTCATTCAATAGCCAGTCTAACCCTTTAGCATTTTAAACTGGCCATGTCTGAGCCAAATATTCTACCATCTGTCAAACCAGACAGATCCAACTTCTCACACCCACCCTACTTGGTCATTCTAAAAATAAATAATCAAATCATCGAAATCCCAAAGCTATAAGATGCTGTGTGATTAATTCACACAATGCAAATAAATAAACAAGCATTGTATTTGACAGAGTAATCTTAATACTAAAAGGTCAAAGGACTTGGAAGCTAAAGGAATAAAAATCAACCAGGGTTTAGTGTAGTCAGTTCCAGATCTATCTTGGTACATGTATCATAATGGACATTTCTTAGTCCCATTGTTTAAACAGTAGCAAAACCTCAATGTGGAAGCTTTGACAAGCTAGATATACTTACTAAATATTATTTAAATCAAGTCTTAGTATCTTAGAACAAGAAGGATCATGGCTTAACTCACTCTTGCAGAAAAGCCATTTCCATGGCCTTTTGCAGGATAACGGTGAAGTGTGTTCCAATAATGAAAGTGGTTATTATTTTACTAAATCCTTCCGAGTTTGGATTTCTTGATAATTTGTCGGGACACTTAGATAATGTACTTCATTAGGAGTTATGAAAGAATGAACTATTACCTAACAGATCAGCATCTCAACTTAAGAATAATTTCAGGGTTCCAGGTGTAAATTTAGAATATTACTGTTGAGGAAATTTGTTTGTAAATTGAAAAAAATTCTTTATCGGCATCTACAGTTTTTGTAGATTTATCTTCCTTTATATTGATTTTAAGGATGCTAATTAATGTGGAATTGTTAATAGGCAATAGATTGCATTGTATACAACACTATGGTAATGGATAGAGGGATACAGAAAAGACTAAGAAATATTGATTATAGATCCAGTGTTTTGAATCTGTTTTCTCCAGATGTTAAACCAGGTGATTGTTTTCTTCTTTTCTCTATTTCCATCCATCCATCTTCTCTGCCTGCTATTTCTAAGAGGGTGGCGAGGGGGTAGCATCTTCAGGCACCTCCTCCATACTGTCTCCTCAAAAGCAACCACCATTAGCCTTTCTGACTGGATTTCCGAGTGTGACCGACTGAATTTATGGATATTATTCAACCATCTCATTCTTGGACTATCCTTTGGTCTTCTGCTGGATGCCTCAACTTAAACAATCTGTCTTGCTAGTCTTTCCTGTGACATTCTAAAGACGTGTCCGTTGTACTGGTGCTGTGACCTCTTAGCATGGAAAAGTAGTCGCTGGATCAGGAGAGACTCCCTGATCTCCGAACTATGCACCCTGTTGAGCAACATTGCTCCAAGGATCATTTTGAAGAATCTCATTTCTGTCACTAATATTTGCAACCATACTCTTTCTGTTATTACCCAACATTTATGAATGACTATGGGTGAAGATAGGCACGAAAACTGAATTGAAGATATTTTCATCTCTTTTAGAGTTATCTTTCTTTCCTCCAGTTTTTATAAACGAGAATCACACGTGTTGTGTACAGCGCAGTTTCTGTACATGTGCAAGAGAGAGAGGGAGAGAAAGCGATGAAAAAGAAAGAGACAGGAGATAGAAGAAATACATCTATATTGCTAGGTAGAAGTTCTCAAAAGCATATCCATAGAACAAACACCAGAATAAATTACTATGAGAATTCTTAGTTGAGTTTATTTATGTTGTCAGTCTTTCAGCTTTCCAACTCAGTTGTCAAGCTTTTCAAGCATATCATCTCATACTGATTGGAATGGTGCATTTTTATCTACAGACTAAAAGTAAATTGATTCCTGCTGATAGTTCTTCAAATGGAGTTTATCTATGAAGGTTTATTTATATATGTGTATATATATATATATATATATATATATATATATATATATATATATATATATATATATATATATACATATGTCTGTGGTTATGCTGGTTCTTGCGATTCTTCTTTTACCATTTGTTAATTCTGTATTTATGTTTCTATAGATTTTACACACAAATACACACACACATTAATTATATCATATTCTCTGTGTGTATATGTGTGTTGGGAGGTTTGTTTTGTTTTGTTTTTTTTGCATCTGGAACAGTAGTTATGCAATTATAAGATTGAAATTCTTCTGAAAGTTGTGTAGTTTGAAAATAATTAGCCTCAAGGAAGAGTATATCTATCCTCTATTACATTTTTTTAAACGTACTCACACTTGACGAAGAATGAAAATCAATTTAATGTTCGCTTAGGTTTTATTTCTATCTAAACTAAAATAAGGCCATTTTATTCTTTTTCTACTTCTTCATCTTCCATTTTTTCCATAACTAATTCTTTTTTTTCTTGTAATTTCGAATCTTTTTTTTTTTTTAGTTCTCATTTTGTTTATTTCTGTGAAATCTTCGTGAAAATAGCCAAAGTGCTCCAATTGAGTTAGCCACTATAAATAACACATATCTTTCTTCTTCCTTTCTTTTTATGTTTTTAAATGAGCTTTTTGCCATAAAAATATGTTTTCATTCTAATTATGTGTTTCCTGTTATATTTAAGTTGAAAATAGCTGGTGCTAGATTTGATAAAAAAAATAATAATAATTCTAGGATGGTTGTTGGTTTTATTGTTGTTTGTTAGTATTATTTTTCTTTACCTTTTTCTGTCTTTTTTAAAACTTTTTCATTCATTAGTATTTAGGGTTAGTGTGTAGTGGTAGGGCTAGTATATTCAAGTTTGTATCTTTTTATTTTTTTGTTTCCTTTCTGTGTTTGGGTATATAAATATTATTAATTAGGCCTGGAGGAAAACAAAATATATATTTCTTAACTGCTAGAAGTATGGATGAATTACCTTTTTTATGTATGCTACTGCTACTGTTGAGGAAGTCTCTAATGTGGTCATTCAACCTGATAGAAATAGCAGCTTGATCTCCATCAAATTTCAACGTAGCACCTGAAAAAAAAGTTGTTTTAGATATTTCATTTTGGACACAATATTTGAATAAGATGGGATGGTCATGTCTGGACTTTCTCTGATCATAGATTTGTTTGCTCAGTCTATATTGACTTGGGACTAAACAACAACAACAATTATACATGATTGAAAATATATGAACAGTATTAGACTTTTTGTGTTCTTGATGACAGTAAGATGGATTCTAGCCAGAAGAATGAAAGCCAAAATGGTAAATAGTCTTAACAGCTCCGATTGTAAGACAAGACATCTGTTCTTTGTGTCTGGAGAGAAAACAATATGTCCTCTGTGTATTTCTGTCTTTGATATTCTCACCATTTGCTTATTTGGTCTATTTTTATGAAATTGTAGTCTTTTGTGTTTCTTATCCTTACTCTGGTTTGTTGATTTTCAATAAAAATTTAGATGTTAATTGTAAAAACAGGGGAGAAAAATAAAAAAATCAATTTCCTATAGACAAAAGAATTTGTGATAGTGAGATGTGTGTGTGTGTGTATGCAGGAGTACCGTATGTACAAACAGTCTTTGTGGTCTTCTTTTGTGCTGGTTAGATATGGGTATGGACAATAAGAAATACAATCCTTTGAACTTAGAAACATCATACTAAGCTAGTTAGGGAACCACTGTGTTGTCACTCAGCTGATTAGAAATAACTTTTTATTCCTCCTGTGTGGGTGACAAAATAGAGTTACCAGTTAAGTACTGGCATCAGTAAAATCAAGTAATGCTTAGCAGTGTTTTGTCTGTCTTTATGTTCTGAGTTCAAATTTTGCTGAGGTTGATTGTGGCCTTCAATCCATTCAGGGTCAATAAACAGTGGGGTTGATGTAATCGATTTAACCCCTCCCCTGAAATTGCTGGCCTTGTGCCAAAATTTGAAGTCTGTATTAATTTGGTGGATTGGCAGAATTGTTAGAGCACTGGGAAAAAATATTGTACAACTTCACGTTGTGGTACTTTAGATTCAGAGTTCAAATCTTGTAGAGGTCAGATTTACTTCTGATATTTGTGTGGTGGATTAGATTATCACCAGATTACACTGATTCCTTCTTCCAGAATAGATATTATGAAGACTATATCTACAACCCTGGATGAGTTATATTCAATATATTCTTTACCAAAAGTGAACTGAGATGCTTATACTCTCAACTGGCAGTGGTTGAAGTTGACGACTCTCTCTCTCTCTCTTTTTCTCTCTTTCTCTCTCTCACACACACACTACCAGTATTGTGCCTATGGTAAAAATTTTTATAGCTGTTTAGAATTTATTAATCAGCCTTTAATACATACAACTGCACACACTCACACAAACACTCTTTCACACACACACACACACACACACACACACACACACACATGAATGAGGAAGTTTATTCACAGCTACACAAACTGCAAGACATAGCAGCTTACACTCCCTCAAATCCCAGCCTGCTATCTCACATATTGTACACATTGGACAACATAATCTCTTACACACAATTTAGGATTTGATGATCATGGCTGGAATGCCATTGATCAGAGGTCTGCTAAATTAATGCTGATCTGGGTGTAGAGAACAGACAACAACAACAATCACATCACATTCTCACAGACATACAACCAATCTGTTGTTAGATTCTATACACGACACAAATATTGGAGATGACAAGATCCAACAACAAACTACTTCACACCTAGTTTGGTATCAAAGGACGAACGGACATATTTGTTGGATGAATGGATCTTGCAATGTGGAGTGTAATGGTGATGATGGTAGAGGTGAAGGAGAATAATAATAATAATTATTATTTTACAAAAAAGGGAGCTAATTCTTGTTTGTGCAACCAATGACCAACGTGCATTCTAATCTTTTGTTAAGGCTTTGCTGCACACCGCTTGTTTGCAACGCTTGTGTATAATACAGCACCATTTGTTAAATAACCTGCCTGGAATTTATTATTATTAATTATTACCATCCTTATTTATTATTATTATTATTATTATTTACACTTATTGGTATCAATTTTATCTTCAACGAAATCATAATTGCATTCATTTCTGTATTTGTATAGTTTGGACTAGTTAACGAGATTAGACATTTCATACTGATACACATGTACATATGAATAATATATGTGTAATATAGTCAGTTAATTAGACATGTAGAAATTAGGCGTAAATAGAGAATGAATACATACATAGAACAATCTATATTTATTGTACCACCTATCTATGTCTTTTTTTTTTTTTGTCTGTGTGCTTCTGGCTTGCATAACTAATATTACAGAACCTTTTGTAGTATATGTATGTATGCTTGCTACCCCTCTGTCACTCCAAATTGCTGCTGCGTCTCATAGCATTCCCCTATATTATAGGAATCCTGTATGTGTCTACGCATATGTACATATATATTACGTGTGTGTGTGTGTAATATATATGTGTGTGTGTGTGTGTGTCCATATGCACACACTGCCATATATGTATATCCACATATGTATATTATACGCAATGACATGTGGTTTTATATATATATATATATTTATATGCACCCTGAAATTTTGCAAACTTTAATCTGTGTTTGCTCACACTCTCCGTAACGTTAGTTCAAATATCCTTCATTCTGTTACCATAATTATTATTATTATTATTATTATTATAAAGTAGGTGGTGAGCTGGCAGAATTGTTAAGACACTGGGTGAAATGCTTAACACTAGTTCGCCCGTCACTACGTTCTGAGTTCAAATTCCGCCAAGGTTGACTTTGCCTTTCATCCTTTCACGGTCGATAAAAACAAGTACCAGTTAAATGCTGAAGTTGATGTAATTGACTCATCCCCACCTCTCCCCAAATCCCCGTGTGGCAAAAAATTGAAATAATTATTATTATTACTATTATTATTGTTATTATTATTATCATCATCCTCATCATCAAGGTGACGAGCATGCTGAATGAAATGCTGAAAAGCATTTCATCCATCTTTGCGTTCTGAGTTCAAATTCCACCAAGGTCGACTTTGTCTTTCATCTTTCCAAGGTTGATAAAATAAGTACTGGGTTTTATATATTCGACAAGCTCCACCCTCCACTGAAAAAAAAAAAAAGAAAAAAAGAAAAAAAACTCCACGCCTTGTGCCTGTACTACAAAGAATTATTATTATTATTATTGGCTTGCAGCATTTCTTCTGACTCTTTACGTTCTGAGTTCAAATTCTGCCATGGTCATCTTTGCATTTCATGCTTTTGGGATCAATGAAGTTATGTAACAGTCAAGTATTTGGGTCAGTGATATCGATTATCCCAAATTTATGGATGTGTGCCATTATTATTATTATTATTATTCACAAGGCTGCGAGATGGCAGAATCGTTAGCACACCGGGTGGAATGCTTCGCAGTGTTTCGTCTACCATTATGCTCTGAGTTCATATGCTGCCAGGGTCGACTTTGCCTGTCATCCTTTCAGGGTCGATAAATTAAGTACCAGATACCGGTACTTAATTTTGCTAGGGCCAATGTAATCGACTGGCCCCGCTCCCGCCAAGGTCAGTCGGCTTTGCCTTTCATCCTTCCAACTTTGGGGGCAATGTAATTTGACAAGCCCCACCCCCTAAATTTCAGGCCTTGTGCCTTAAGTAGAAAGGATTATTATTATTATCATCATTGCAGTGAAGATGATTGTTGCCATAGCAATATTTTTAATAGTAGAGAGAGACCATATATCTGATAGTATTCTCTCTCTCTCTTTCTCTTTCCTTCTCTCTCCCCCTAATCAAAACTTGCCATTGCCCAAGTTCTGTTTTTGTATGTAGGTTTGGGAGGCAATAAAGTATGTACCAGACATGTTTTTAAATCGAAGCAAATCTGTATTTTTTTTTTTGTTTTTTCAATTTTGTATTTTCAATTTCCTTATTTTGGAACAAAAAAATATTCAGGAAATGAAAGAACAAAGTCTAAAACAAGGAAAGACAAAAATCGTCCTGGAACATTTATTGTATGTTTGTATCTATGCATTTGTGTGTATGTATGTATGTGTGTATGTATGTATGTATGTATGTATGTGTGTGCACATATGTAGATATATATATATATATATATATGTCTAAATACATTCATATATATATGTATACATGTATGTATGTATGTGTGTGCATATATATATGTATATATGTCTAAATACATTCATATATATATGTATACATGTGTGTTTGTATGTGTGTGTGTATATATATGTGAGGGTATATATAATATAGTGTAATATATTATATTTATATATGTATATGTGGGTGTATATATGTGCATGTATGTATATATGTTTGTTTGTATATGTGTCAGTGTATGGATTTATATATATGTGTAGATGTCTTTGGGTGTATATGTATATACATGCATGTTTTGGTCCTTCACTCTCATTCGCGCTGATATTAAAGTGTCTCTTGGCAGCTATTTTAAGGACACCATTACTTATGTGATAACCACACCCCATCATGACCCACATGCAAAAATAGATGCAGACTCTCAAACGAGAGTAAATTACTCATCAGAAAAATAAAAGGAACTAATAATAGTTCAGTTAAAACATTCCCAGCTGTGTAGCACCCATTCTCAAACACAATAATTACATTAGTGTTGGGGGGGGGGGGGGGGGAGAAAAAAAAACATTTTCAGAACTGCATGTGGTCTCTCATTAACAACCAAGGGACTTCTGAAGAAGTCTCACTGTTGAAAAAAAATTAGAAGTCTTGGTTTTCTCTGTGAAAAAATATAAGGCTATTTTTTTTCATCCACCAGTTCACTGGCCAAAGAACACAACATTGGTCACAAATGTACCAAAGATTTGGCAGAGATTCTCTGGTAGCAATACCACACTCTGTCTTTAGTGATCCTGATGTATTTGATTTTGGTAGAATCGATGAAGTAAATCCTTAACATATCATCCCTGATATCGCTTTCAGCCCTGCAGACACGATAGCATTAATTAATAAAATTAAGCTCCATTCTGTAGTGGGCCCTGACAGGTTCTGTTCTCATACCCTGCAGTGAAGACATCAACTTGCATCTTATCGAGATAATCTCTGGAGGAATTCATTAGACTTTGGTTTTATTCCTGAATGTCCTTTGACCCATTCTTTTTTTTACAACAACAACAATAACAAAAAAGAAAGAAGGTACATGAATTACCATGTGATCTCATTAACTTCCCATATCATTGTTTCCGAGAAGGTGATGAGATCAAAAACAACTGCCTTGCCAGAAGACAAAAAATCATCTACCTCCCGATGACTAGTTTTCATAGCGTCAGAGATAACATAACACATTCTTGCACCACTTTTTTGAGATTTTAAGTGTTCTGGATGAGAGTCAAGCACAGATGTCATTTATTTTGATTCAAGTAAAGCTTTTGGCAGAGTCAACCCCAACATGCTGCTGAAGAAATTATCCAATACTGGAGTCTGAGGAAAGGTACTGCATTGGATTGCTTCCTGATAAACAGGATCCAACCTATTACGACTGTCAGAATTTACTCAAGACATGCTAAAGTCATTTGTGGCATACCCCAGGATTCTGTGTTGGACCTGTGTCTGTTCATTGTTTACAGAAATGAAATTGCTAATGTCATAAAACATTGTAAAATATAAATTCTTGAAGATGATCAGACAGAACTTTAATCCAATTTAAATACTGAGATTTGTTGAGAGTGGGGGAAGAGAAAGAAACATCTTGAAAATAATCAAAGAAGGAACAGACCATGTAACATTCCAACAATACCAGAACTAATTCCTCCGTGATATACAAGACAAGCTTCCAACACAAGTAGGCTATTGTGACCTAAACCATGTTTTAAGACTGTTCTAGGTACCGTTAAGGTAGACATGACCAGGACTAAATGACCAAAATCTAAGTTGTGTGCGTGTATACAACCACATACACACAGGTTGTATGTGTGTTTGTTGAAAGTTATTGAGCTCGCTATATATGTGTGCGTGTAGTTTGGGCTGAAAGAGTTGATTGCATAAAACATTGGCTTTGTGGATGGAGAGAGACGAACAAATATTTACTGTTATATTTTAGCTGTAGGCGTACTGGTTGCCCGTTCTTGCAGCTTATATTACATGACTTCAATTAAGATTTTCTTTTTATGACATATATTTGCATGCTTACACATACCTATGTCTATTCACACATACATGTATATATGTATATATATATATATATATTTACACACATACATACTTATGCATAGATATATTGATCTGTGTGTGTTTGTGTATATATATATGTATATATACTACAGAATGGGATTATATATATATATATATATATATATATATATATATATATATATAATATCCTATTCTTCTATATTTAATGATTATTTAATCTAAATTACAATTTGGAAAAAAAAATATATATATATATATATATATATATATATATTTTAAAAACTTAGAATTCATTTAATTCAGTAACCAAAATTTTTTTCAGCTCAGTCTGGTGTATATATTCTTCCCTTGCATTTCTGAATTTGTTTTCCAAACGAATCATAATTATAACAACAACAACAATAATAATAAAATTGCTTTTCGTTTTATTATTATTATTGTTGTTGTTTTTAATATTGTTCTCATGAAACAAACTTACTCTCTAATTTACATATATTCTCTTCATAAATGTATGTTGCTTATTTTTTTTTTATTTATGCCCCATCCATTCTCTCTTTTGTCTTCATTTTTCTATTTTTCTCAATGTTTCCATTCATTTACTTCTCTCCTCCTCCTCTCTCTCTCTCTCTCTCTCTCTCTGTGCTGGCAAAATTTTTTTTTTTAAATCCCAATATTATTTTATTGTTTTTTTTGTTATACTGTAATTTTTCATCAACATTATAACCTTTTCATACAGAACTCTTGTACAGTGCTTGATATATATATATAGATATATTATATATATATAGATATATTATATAACAAAGATTTCTCTAACTGGCTTTCATTGCGAAGCAAATTTTCAAGAAGAGGGAAAATGAAAATGTTTTTTACAAAAAAGTACAAAATGAAGAAAATAATATATAAAAAAAAAATAATGTATAAAAAAATAAATATATCAATACATTATATTGTCTTTGAGCTTTTGAAGTTCAATGGTAATTCATGTATATAATGGTTGGAAAAATAAGGATGCATGAGAATTGAGAATTGTGTTAGGTTTAAAAAAAGGGTTAAAAGTTTGTGTTAAGCAGGAAGTGTGGTGTCAAAACAGGAAGTGTGTGTAAGGGATGGGAACAGGCATAAACTTCCTGTTGAAAAAAAGAAGAGTTCATAACTCCAACTTAAAACATTTGTCTCCCCTTACACACACTTCCTGTTTTGACACCACACTTCCTGCTTAACACAAACTTTTAACACTTTTTTTAAACCTAACACAATTCTCAATTCTCATGCATCCTTATTTTTCCAACCATTATCGATATGGATTACCATTGAACTTTAAAAGCTCAAAGACAATATAATGTATTGGTATATTTATTTTTTTATATATTATTTTCTTCATTTTGTACTCTTTTGTAAAAAACATTTTCATTTTCCCTCTTCTTGAAAATTTGCTTCGCAATGAAAGCCGGTTAGAGAAATCTTTATTAAAATATGCTTCCAGTTTAGCATTCTGCCTTATTATTTTTCATTTTCCTATTATTTCTCCACGTGCAGTTAACACAACCCGACTATTTGCTGACATATATATAGCTTTCTGTGTGTGTGTGTTTGTAGAGATTATAAGGTAGTGTTTTATCTTAAATAGAGAAAAGTATAAGTTCCCCAGAGTGAGTTTGCAGTTGACTAGCTTTTGTAGCATCTTGATAATGGTACAAGAACTGTCAATCTCTTGTCGCTTCAATCTCTTGTTCCTTACTGGCAGGGATCTCACTCAAAAATATACAAGGAAGTCTTTCTCGTTTGCTAGCTCTGAAGTGGCTTGATTTCTTTTTAATATATTAATGGTTTAGTGAGCAGAGGATAAGCAGTACTTCAAGACTGGTGGCTGGAAATAAGGGACGAAAACCACAGTTCACTAGATATCTTTTTACTAGAAACCTGAGCCAATAGCTTGCAAATGAATAAACTCTACTAAAGGCAAGCTAAAAAGGTGATGTAGTGGTGGTTAAATCTTCAAACATCCAATGTGCAATTGATTCAGTGTGTACTCTGGACAACTTGTTTTGTTCACTTCATTTTTTACGTCTATAAATTTAACAGCAGATAGATACTGTGTCATTTCTTATCACAAGTACACCATTCTCTCATCTTCTTCAGTGAAATAATATACAAAGTTCCAGGATCAATTAAGATAATGTCAACTTGTGTTGTCATGTATGATGTTCTTGCAAATAACTTTTCAGATTGGAAGACAACAAAGAGTTGAGAGTCATATAGTCATAGTCTTAACATATTTTGTAGTGTACAAATTGATGTAGTATATAGTTTAAACGTGGAGGCACGTGGCTTAGTAGTTAGGGTGTCAGTACCATGGTCGTAAGATTGTGGTTTCGATTCCTGGACCGGGCGATACGTTGTGTTCTTGAGCAAAAGACTTCATTTCACGTTGCTCCAGTCCACTCAGTTGGCAAAAATGAGTAATGCTGCGATAGACTGGCGTCCCTTCCAGCTGGGGAACGCATACGCCATTGAAATTAGGAAACCGGGCCCACGAGCTTCGCTAGGCTTTAAAAGGGCGCATTTATTATTTTTGTCACTATTTTTTTCAAATCCTACTGCATTTCTCATTACATTTTTGGTTCTCTAAATTAGTTTTAGTGGATAGGTTGACCTATCTGTTTTGTCTCTGAGTTTTGGTTGAAAGATTCAACTTGTATGCCTGAAAATACAGCATATGTGGTAGGAAAATCACCTCCAGTAAACTATTATGCCAGCCAGGTTGAGCAGAAATTTTCCTGTATACCAAACATAATGCTGGATTTCAGAATCAAAATCTGAGACCTCTCCTGGACAACACCCACCGAGGTTGACATGTCCGAGAATGGTGCAGCTTCCCCTCATCTCACCCACCAATCTAAAAACTTAGATCATTTGAGTGATCTGTTAATAGAAATAAATGATAATGCAGAATTGTTGAAATGCTTCCGACCTGTGTACCTGATAACAAAATTCATTATCTGCAAAGTATGTTATTATTAAACTTAGCAAGCTAGCTATTGTCTGCCAAACGTGTTCAGCAAATGGCAGTAGAAACTAATAAATTATTTGAAAATTCTTCAACATTAATCTGTGCAGTGAAAGAATAAATGGAAAGAGTTAATTTTATCTATGTACTATCTGTATGTTATACTTGTCCAATTTGTAAGGGGTGACATATTTTCACATACACATGCATTTACTACATGTGTGTGCATGTGTGTATATATATATATATATATATATATATATATATATATATACACATACATATAATAAATGTATTTTTGCTATATATGCATACATATATATATATATATATGCATGGATGGCTACAGGTGTGGATATGTATGCACACTTACATATTTACAAGTATTATACACGTATTACATATATAAAGCTGCCTATTCATACGATTACGGTTCTGTTGATGGTAACATCTGTATAAAGCTTTTTATTTTTAAGTATGTTTTAGTTTTTTTTTTTTTTATAGAAGCTTTATTTAATTTGTTCTTGCTCCTCACTTTACCCTCCTATTTATGTGTGGGCGTGTACACACACATACATATTTGTTTAACTACTTGAGTTTTTTCTTTAGAACACCAAAACCCCAAAAAATCAGTCAGAGAGTTTTAGAAAATATATTTAATATTTTGATATCGCAACAGCAATGACTATAGCAGTGGAAAAGAAGATTCCATATAATCTAAAATGATAATTCTATTTTTGTAATGTCATCGTCATCTTCAACCATTACTGTCATCATTTCCAAGTATGCAACAACAACAACTACTACAACGACAACAACGATTCATTCATTTGTTTTGTTTTTTTCCTTTTTTTTAATTTTTTTAATTTTTTTTTTTGAAGAATTATTTATTGTCCTTCATGCATCTATTGTAACTTAGGTCTGAATCTGAGCACAATTTTTTGCGCTGAATTCTGCTTCATGTCCTACTTTTTGC
The DNA here is from genome assembly GCF_046866305.1 of Octopus bimaculoides. Lineage (NCBI taxonomy): Eukaryota > Metazoa > Mollusca > Cephalopoda > Octopoda > Octopodidae > Octopus > Octopus bimaculoides. The sequence continues at coordinate 43,838,486 of NC_142946.1, forward strand.
TGATTCCATGTTCTCTTAAGATGTCATTTCGTAGTCTTGTAGCTTCCGCCACGGTTTTACTTTCATTTCAAAAAAATTTTTTAAATATTTCTTTTCATTTTTTTCATTTTTTTTTCTTCTTTTTTGTGACTTTGCCCTCAATTTTCCAGAATTTTAGTCTTGTGTGTCTTCTGCCTTTGGCACTAACACCTCCTGCTCAAACTGACATCCGTTGATTTTTCCATTGTCCTCTTCACTGATTTCTTTTATTTGACCAACATGCCAAGTTCTCGTCTATATCTATTCGTCTCTCTCTCTCTCACGCAATCTTTCTCCATCTCTATCGTTTCTTATTACTAGCACTTATTTTTATTCGCTCATTCACTCACGCATTTATTCACCACCAACACACTTCACTCGTTCATTCATTTCTTTCCATTTCACATACCATTCTTTTAATTTTTTTTTTTTTTTTTGTATCTTCCTTCCTTGCTTTTCTCACATTCCTTGTATGTCCCTTCAAAATCCTTGGCTTCCACTTATTCCTGATCTGTATCTTCTAGCCTGTTTACACATCCGAAGCTTTAGCTTGCTCATGACAAATCATGTCTCTTATCAGGTTTCTCCCATTCAAGCTAAACTTTTGACATTTCATTCAACAATATCCCACCAAATCAATCTAGATTTTTGCTCAATTTTATACATCCATCTTTATCCACCTGTAAGCATCTTTTAGTCTACCTGTCTCTTTGTCTGTCTGCTTGTGTCTCTGTCTCCATGTCTGTATTTTTGTCTATCGATTTGTCTATCTGTTTGCCTGTCTGTATGTCTGTTTAACATTCTACTTGCTTGTCTGTATGCTTCTCTGTGTGTCTGTCTATTTATCTGTCTGTCTTTGTATCTGTCTATTTGGCTGCCTGTCTGTTTGTCTGCCTCGTTTGTCTTTCTGTCTATATCTGGCTGTCTGCCTAATGTCTCTATCACTCTGTCTAGTTACAAAATAGCAAATAAAGCTAAACAGATTTCTGTGTTTCTCTTATTTTTTACCAAAACATTTTTAGTTTTCTGCTCCTCTTTTACCGAAATTTAAAGATTTTTTTCCTTCCTTCCCAATCTGTCTCTCCTCTCATAAGTTCTCCATATTTTTAAAACATTTTCTTTAAGCTCCCCTCATATTTTCGCTCTCAAAATCAAAATAAGGATAATAATTGAAAAAAGAGGAACTTAAATTCATTATTTTCTAATTAGGTTATCAATGATTAATATATATATATATATATATATATATTGCGTGCAGGTGTATATGGATATGTTTGTATATGAGTATGCATGTGTGTGTGAGTATGTATATAATACATATATGTATATATATAGTTATTCAAAGTTGTTTAAGAATCCAAAAGACAGTCAAATCAATCACTTGTATATTTGGCAATGAAACAGGTTTATTAATATTTATGCTAGACAATATTAAGTTTAGTTATTTAAACAGGTATATACCGGTGTGTGAATTCATGAGCTATTGATTTGCAACCAGTCTGATAAGTGCCAGCACATGAAATTCTCTGCCCTTGAGTCATTTGTTACTTCTACAGTTCAGGAATAAAAAAAAAATATACTAGACAGAATTGTAAATCCATTTCAGCCAGTTTTATTAATCAGCTGAAATGGATCTATAATACTGTATAGTATAAATAGTAATCTGTGTGTGCTTATATGTATTTAAAGAAAACACATGCAAACATGTAATCATAATCTGTTACTGGAAATTATTTTTATTGTTTTGGGTGGGTGGAAGATTGGTTAGCAAAAAATTTTGGAAGGTAAATACTTCCAGCCAGTACTGGTCATATTTCTAGTTTGGATGAATTTCACAGTATGACTGATCTGTTTGCCCAGTTTTGTTGGGATTTATAAGGTAGCCATGTATTTTGGTGTAGACATCTATTATGTATGTGCACATGCATGTGTTTTATTACATTAAAAGTTGATAGTCCACTCAACATACATACATACACACATATGTATATGTGTGCGTGTGTGTGTGTATGTATGCATAAAGATGTTATGTGGTGTGGGTATATGTATTTAAAAACTATAATTGTGGCAAAGCAAGTCTCGTGACTTTCTCTTTAGAAATTGTCAAAAAGTCTTTGACAAATTCTAAAGTAAATGGAACTAGATTAACCACAGTAAAATCATTGATTTCCTATCTTTTCCCTTATTTTCATCGTTATTTTTTAATTTTTATATCTACTTTGGATGTATGTATTGTAGAATTCATATAGACTGATAATTGTATTTCCTGTGTTTTTTTTTTGTGTTTGTTTTCAATAGAAATAAACCAAAGCAATTGTATATACATGCGTGTGTGTGTGTGTGTGTGTATATATATATATATATATATATATATATATATATACATGCACACACACACACACACACATGTATCATTTAATTTCCATTTTCCATACTGGCACGGGTTGCCTGGTTTGACAGGAGCTGGCCAGTCGGCAGGTTCCACCAGTTGTCTGTTTTGGCATGGTTTCAATGACCAGGTGCCCTTCCCAATGCCAACCACTTCCCAGAGTGTACTGGATGCATTTTACGTGGCACCATTTCATAAATACATGCACACACATACATGTGCATGAAATGTAAACCACTATGTCAATCTAGCCCATGGGACTTTCTGACTGTCATGCCTAACAAAGGAATTACCAGCCTTATGATGAGTTCCATCTCATAGAGCCCACTTTCTGTAAAAGGTTACCTATGCCTTTTCTATATGAAAACTTGTGACGGTAGAAATATCAACGAAATCTCCTACAGATGTAACACTTGTTTTAAAAGAATTGCTTGCCATAGGCCCAAGTAATCTATGCCTAAAATAAAGGATCAGCAATGTTGGAATATTGTTGATCATAAGGTCTGCATCAACTATATATGTATATAATACAGATGCATGATCAATCTAGGACATAAAAATTTCAACTGGTCAGTTAATTTGACTCCACTCCCCAGAACTAAATATTGTCCATTAGTAATTGTTCTGTACTTATTCTTAAGCAATCTTCAAAATAGTATCTTTTTTTTTTTTTACCATGTACGTATGTTTGTATGTGTGTCTGTATATGTGCATATATATATGCATATTGTATATAAATATATATGTATGTGTATGTATATAACTGTGTGTCTATATATTTGTATGTATACATCATACTGAAACGTGTATAACAATAGGTATTACCCCAACACCTGTATGTATGTATATATATATGTGTGTGTGTGTGTGTGTGATGAGACTGATCTTAAAAGTAATAAGAAAAGTTAACACTTCATCCCTCTGTATTATTCTTTCTTGTTTTCTCTCCTCCTCCCATTCTCTCTCTCTCTCTCTCTCTCTCTCTCTCTCTCCAATTGGCTCTTCTGTTTTCTCTATCTGTTCAGATTTACATATGTACGAATGTACTTATATACATGTACACACACATGCATGTGCGCATAACCATGTTCATATGTATGTGTATATATGTATGTGTATATATATATATATATATATATATATATATATATATAGTTATGTGTGTGTATTTATGTATAATTACATGTACATGTATGCGTGTGTGTGAATATGTATATACAAACAAATTTTTTCTCCTCCTTTTCTGTCTGTGTCTCTCTTTCTCTCTCTGTATGCATGTATGTGTGTGTGTGTTTATATATATATATATATATACACACACACACACACACACACACACACACACACACACACACACACACACACACACACACACACATAATCTCCCCCCAGAATCACAAAAATCAAAAGGCAAATTTTTTTAAAAAAGGCATGATGTCATAGCTTTCTGGTATAAAATAATGGTTTTTTTTTTTAATGCATGTTGGTTGAAACGTTTTTACCAATGGTGCTTTTCTTTTATTTTCATCACCCATCATGCCTTGCTGCTTGCTGTTGTCATGTGCTGCCATCCCTGCCATGCTGCCATTTCATTGGCCAAACGCCATCATGTGCTCTGCATACTAATTAGCCGCAAGTGGTTGAGGTCTTGACGGGCAAGAAGCGACCTCGTGAGCCTGCAGACGATCTCGTTACTCTGGTACTATATCCCATCATGCTTTGCATGTTGCTGTAGTCTGCTTTTTTTTTTTATATATATATAATGATAATTACTTGCACAGTCACATGACAAAATAATAATAGTTAATAATAACAATAAAATCTGGCCTTCAATATGCTTTACTTAGCAATGTAGAGTTTTCTTTTTACATTCATATATATATATATATATATGTATATATATACATATACATACATATATATGCACACACGCACACGTACACACATGTACTTCAGAGGATAATCACTGTTGGATTATGTGTGTATGTATGTATGTATATATATATATATATATATATATATATATATATATATGTATGTATATATTTATGTGTGTGTATATATATTTATGTGTGTATGTGTGTATATATATATATATATATATATATTTGCAGTCCACATTCCATGGACTTTTGTCACATTTTTGCATGTTTTTTCCTTGAATGCCTAACTGGCCATCTCTGCGAATTCTTAAAACTCACGCCTCTAAGATTTTTACATTTCTATTCTATTGTCATGTGATTTTGCAAGATGTTTATTAGAGAAAATGCTGTAATTTCTGATACAATATCTATCTAGGACACATATATATACATAAACTCTTTCTATATTATGTTATATTATTATTATTAATATTATTTTCTTAATAAAGCACTTGTAAATGCTATTACTTTATATATATATATATATATATGTGTGTATATATATATATAAATTTTTATATCCAACATCAATTTCTAGATTTAGCTATCTTGAGTTTTATTTTTTTCTCTTCTCTTTGATAAATTAATTAACCAAACAAATATTTTATCCTTTATGTGTATGTATGTATATATATATATATATATATGTATATATATATATATATATATATATATATATATATATATATATATATGTAAACTGCTTCTGCGTTATGTTATTACAATTTTTTCTTTCTGTTTTTTTTTTGTTTTGTTTTGCTAATTAATATTAAGAAAGAAAAGATATATACATATATATATATAGTATGTGTTTGTAAATTTAACAACTCTATTCACAAAATCCTGTAATCAGAGAAATTAACCCCAGCGCTGCCATTAATTTTTAAATTCTACTTCTATACCAAGTGCTCTTTTCCACTCATTTGTAAACTGAAACATACTCAAGACCTATAATGCATGTATTTTCTGCATAGATTGAAATTTATCTTCATTATTTAAAATACAAAGAATACAATACTGTCTGCTTCGTCCGTATATATATCAACCTAAATTAAACCTAACAAAGAAATATGATTCTTTTTAACACATTCAGAAGCTGGTGATTATGTTTACCACAACGTAATGTAATATAGTATATAATTTCTAAATATGATATAATATCATATATGTATATATATATACATATACATATATATATATAATATTTTTTCTTAATTCTTTTGCTATTATTCTTTTCTGCAGTTTCCTTTTCTTTTTAATTTTTAAAATTTTTTTTTAATCGTCTGGGTGACAAATTCAGCATGTTTTCAATTTTCTGTACATTTTTCTGTTTTTTTTTTTTTTTTTTTTTAACCTTTATGATGAGGTGGGGATATTTTCTATACTTCCTTCCTTCTCAAAAATCTAACGCCACTTTTTCGGAACCGCTTTTTATTTTTTTTTTTTTTACTTTAAAGAATATTTGAATTCTTTTAATTGAAATGTTAGTAAACTATTTGGTACTTCGTTTAAAATCTGGAAAGCACTATCATTACTATCATTACTGCTGTTGGTGTTGTCGTTATTTAAATAATTATCATTATTGTCATCGATATTGTTACTTTATTATTTTGCACTCTAGTTAGTCTATATGTGGTAACTTATATTCCCTTTTCTTAAGTAAAATCACCCAACCCCTTTTTTCTTGCCCCTAGGAAACATTCTTCTAAGTTTTGAATGTATGCATGTGTGTGTGTGTATGTTTGTAAATATATTTACATATATACATGTATATAAATATATTACACACAAAAATTATATATATTTAATGTATGTATAATATGAATGTATATTATGTTTGTAAATATATTTTCATGTATGCATCATTATGTAATCATATTTTTCACACACACAAGGATATACTTTGCCATCATCAATATCTACAATGTTCTGATATGGTGCCGAAACAACTGTCTCCTGCTTTAGATTCCTGAATTCCATAAACTTATTGAATTTTCTCTGTGCCTTTCCAAGAGCATGTTTCTGTAGATCATTTAATCATATGACTAAATCAGCAACAAACGTCCCTTTAATGATGTCACTTTGGTGTGTGTAGAGTGACTGGTCAATATTTGTTTACAAGGATAGGTGAACTCCACAGAGACTTATTTAGCCAACCATCTGACCGTCAGATAGAGAAGAGTCCTGTTAAAGGCTTTTGAATTTAGCTTTGCTGATTATCTTGCTTACCTGTGCATCTTGTTGTCTCACCTTGTATGTGCCTTGCCTTTTAACTCAAGAAAACCTGGGCAATATATACATATACAATTTGCATTTTATTGTCAGAAACATCAGATGTGTGCCATTCTATTCATATTTCAAAGGTTACTAATATGTAACAGTCTTGGTTTTAGTCTCTAGATATACAGCAAGAATTCGTGTAATGGTAGAGTTTAAGATATTTATGCACGCCCAGTGAGTCAAAGCAACTATTTTGATAATAGCAAGAGAAATTGAACTGGGCAGTAATGAAAGAGGATCCAGCTTAACCCTTTCGTTACTAACCCAGCTGAAATTGGCTCTGAGTACAAATGTCTTGTTTTCATAAGTTTTTGATTAAAATCTTCCACCAAACCTTAGTCACAAATTATGTTCCTAACACTAGCTGAATGATAACTAAGTTATTTTACTAAATTCTTTGTTATATTTAAAGTAATTGAAAGAAACACAGAGCTTCTCAAAATAAATACAGTAATGAAAGGGTTAAAACTTTTGTTTCTCTCTGGCAGTAGATATCTACTTACGACTAGTTAGACAGTGGCCATCTTGGGTTAAGTCTATTTGCCTTTTGCTATAGCAGTGCATGCACTGGGGACAACTGGAGACAAGCTGCTGTGTTGTGGAAGGTTTTATTGCAAAATCATACCAGTGACTTGTTTGCCGTTAAACTGACACCCACTCAACTCTAATCCTTTATCTGGTTAGATATTCTGTTGTGAGTTCACTTATTTCACTTAGTGGACAACCCCTGTTGATAGGGAAAATTACAGCAACGACATTACCCGTAGCTGAGCAAATTTTTCAGAAAGTGCCAGTGTAAACAAACATGCAGACATGTCTACATGCACACACACACACACACACACAGACATATGCAAACGTACATGTGTATATGTGCGTGTGTACCTGTATTTGTGTGGTGTGTGCATATATATATATATATGTGTGTGTATGCATATGTATATATATGTGTGTGTGTGTGTGTGTGTGTGTGTGTGTGTGTGTGTTTATGTATATGCCTATATATGCATGTGTGTACACACACAGGGTATCTATGAGAGATGGGTGACTAGGAATTTCCTGCTGTCTCAGAAAATGTTTGCATAATATGGAAGACTAGCGTTTGCAGAAAGGAAAGCTTCATGAAAGCAAAGAAACTTTGACCTAGTGATTAAAATTCCACTTGGGGGGGGGGGGGGCTTTAGCTTATATAGATGTATGTACGTGCATGTGTTAGAGAGAGGAGGGAGAGAGAAAGAATCTCTGAGTGTGTGTGTGTGTGTGTGTCTAATTACATTCAACATTGATGTCGTTGTTTCACATTTGATCTCATTACTGTTTATTGACACTTGTCGTATTTGGTCGTGTTCTGATTAACTGTTTCTGTACCAGGTTTCAAGGTGATAACACATGGATAGCCTTATCTCTCATTCGACCAGCCATCAGCCTATCATAAGGTTGTACTGTGTGTGCACATCATGAGAGGACTCTGCAATGCAACCCTGCACATTAATAAAATGCTGAAACCTTTAGTTTTATTCACATAGTGCTCTTGTAATTTTTTTGTTTTTATTTTGCAATGCTGGGCAGCACCACCTCATAGCACTTATTTGCATGATCTGCTTTAAGCAAGTGAGAACTAGTTGACTGCTAGCAGAGTATATTGCCAGTTATTATTATTTGCCATTTTCAAGACGCTTGAGATGTCTGTATTGCACTAAAGCCCATTAAATTGGCCTTGACTCTTTCTTAATTTTGAGTTCAAAATCCAGTTGGATATTATTGGGCAGGAGCAACATCCATGCCCACCTCCTTAGAATTTCTTTTCTGAATATTTAGTACGTGTACCAGTAATATACTTAGTTGTATCCAAATGACTATGGCCAACTTTTCTGTATCAATTGTTCTTTATTTTTAAGTATAAAATTGGTAAGTTAGTACTGCAACATGCCATTTTCAACATCTCCATGTTCTATGTTCATATTTCTTCGAGTCTTGACTCAGCCTGCAATCACGCCAGCATTGATTGAATTAGTACCAGTCGTATTTGGGAAATTATTCAAGCAGTTATTATTCCTCCAGTTTCCCAGAATTTCTTTTTTGCAATTGCTCAGTCAAAAAAACTCATTCATTGTTGTTTATTACTCCTGTGGTTCACACATACACACACACACGTACACCTGTAGCTTCTCTATTTGTCATCAGTTACTTTAATTCTGAAATCTACTGCAAAATCAATACTAAATATTAACTGGTAAATTACAGCTGTTGGAATGACGAAATGGTTTTCTTTTGTGTAATTTTTGGTCATTGGCGATGTTGCTGGTAGCAAGGCATCATCTTTAGGATAAATTTTTTAAAATTATTTATTTTCTTTGCATATATATATATAAATATATATATATATATATATATATATATATATATATGTATATATATATTAACTTGTGTTCTTTTTGTAGTGAAGTGGCAGCTGTGATGTCCTAATTTCACATATTAATTAACTCAAATATTTAACCTGAAGCTATTTGACCTGCTAATTAACTTAACTAACCTTTATCTCAACATCACTACATACTTTTTTTCTTTCCCCTCTTATCCCCCCCAACCCCTCCTGTCTTTCATTATCATCCTGTTTCATTCCTAGTTAGTCATTTTAATTTATTAAGCTATAAATTATATGTATGCCAACACAGCCTACCTGTCAGCTATTGTATACCAACACTGCTAACTGGTCATAAGTTTACTTCACAGTGTAGTTCCTGGTTCAATTCCACTGCATAGCACCCTCAGCAAATGTTTTCTTCTCTAGCTTTGAAGTGTAATTTAGTTAATGGAAACTGTGCAAAAGCCGGCAAGTTGTATGTGTGTTGCTGGTATGGGTCGGCAAGGAAAACTGGAAACCAATGTTTACTGAATAATGTCTTTTGTGATATTTGTTCTACATTGAGTTATAGATTCACCCATGTTATTTTCATTGTCGGAAATTCAGTGAGCTATCAATATACATTGAATTTAGAATAAATTAAAAGGAATGCAAAAATATCTCTTATTAAAACTGCCAGTTGAAATGTCCCAGAGTAAACAGTAACTGAAATGATATATAAATTTCACTCAGTAACATTAGGAAGGGCGTCCAGCCATGGAGATCATACCAAGACACTGGACTATGTTGCAGTTCTTGGACTTATAGTATCCTGTCACACCATCTGACCCATGCCAGCATGGAATATGATGACGACGATATGTCAAGTGTATCTCATGTGTGCCTTCACCGTCTCACTCAAGTGTACCGTTATTGACGTCACTCAAATGTGCCCCTGTCTTGACTTCCTTTTTGAGTTTTCCATCTCCATGCACCCGTGTCTAACCATTCTGTCACTGCCTGTCTGTGACGGCACTAGTTCCACTGAATATAAACATCAGTGTCACTTCTGGTGACACTACTGACTCTCAATCATATGTCATTATCATTTAATCCTTCTCTTCTTTTGTCTTTTATCTTTTTTTTTTCCTTCTTTGCCTATCATTTTTAGCCTGTTTTTCTTTTCTCTTTCTTAGTTTCATCCTCCCCATCTCTCTCTCCTCATTTTAACTACTTTGTTTTCATAATTTTGTGTTCTTCAGAAGAATGAGGGCTAAACTCCACTTGCAACAGTTTTTCCCATTTGTGCATTCCATTTAACAGTCCTCTAACATTGCATTTCAAAACTCCAGAATTATTCACTAACCATTTCATATCTCTTATGAAAATGACTTTGTCGATGTTTCCACATACACAAATATTTCTCTAAAGTTATCAGATTTTATATATGGTTTAAAGACCATCAAATTCTCAAATTGCAATTTTTTTTCTTTATTTATAGTAAGGAGAAGAAACCAGGGAAAATCATAGTTTATTTTTCCAATTTACTAAGTGATGGTGGGAAGCGGGGGATCTTAGTTGTTTTTGCCATTTAAAGTACAAACACACATACACACTTATACTGTTATATCCACTTTATTTTCTAACAGTATTTTTTATCCAATAAAGTGTATGAAATCTAGCGAAATTGTGTGTTAGTGACTAACTTGTTCATAGACGTACAACACAATTATTGAACAATTAATAGTATATAAATACTGTCACAGACACACACGAAAATAATGTGAATGTAACAGTATATGTGTGTTTTAAATGGTTTTAATGTTTCTTCCATGGTGTAATTATTTTGTATTTCAATACTCTCTCTTAGATCAAGTCACTTGTGAAACAAGTGCAACTCGAAAATATTTAAAAAAGAAAACAGAAAGAAAATTAAATTCTTTATTGATTTATTCATCTTCATGGTTCATTCAAAATGCTTTCAAATAAAATATAACCATACATAGCAGCAAGTCACAAGTGGTTTACTGACATTTCAAATTTATCTTAGAGGGGTTTTATTTATTTATTATTATTATTTTTTATCTTTTACTTTTTAAATTTTAATTCCTTCCTGCAACTGTCCTTCAAAGAAGAATACAACAAGTAAAGTCACAAAAAATATTTCAAATATATAAAATCATACAAAGGAAAATTAAATATAATAATCAAAAAAAAATATTTTAATTTACTTTTTTCAGTTTTTTTTTAAATGTCTCCCAGACGATTTATTTTTATAATTTTTTTTTTTTCTAAAGTTTTATTTCTATTTTCCTTCCTTCTATAATAATTTCTGCTTTCCTTATTTATCTTGAATAAAAAAAAAAATTTAAAAAAAAAAAAAGAATTTTTTAAAAATAAATTTATTTTATTTTCGTCGTATTCTCATAAATACAAAACCAAATTTCAAGTTTAATTTGATATTTCCTCTTGTTGGCACTAGGGTGGTCTTACCGGTGCACCTTATGCCAAACGTGTGGCTGTGGCAGATAGTAAAAGTGGCGTCCCAGTCTATCAACCTGGCAATGTGGCCTACCAGCAGGCCCTTGCAATGCAACTTCAACAGCCATACTTACCAGTAACATGTAAGTATCTTTTTAATTTGGTTTGGTTTGGTTTTTTTACTATTTTTCTCTATATATAGGCGCAGGAGTGGCTGTGTGGTAAGTAGCTTGTTTACCAACCACATGGTTCCGGGTTCAGTCCCACTGCATGGCATCTTGGGCAAGTGTCTTCTACTATAGCCTCGGGCCAACCAAAGCCTTGTGAGTAGATTTGGTAGACGGAAACTGAAAGAAGCCCGCCGTATATATGTGTATTTGGAGCCTGGCGTAGCCATCTGGTTTCACCAGTCCTCAGTCAAATCGTCCAACCCATGCTAGCACGGAAAGCGGACGTTAAATGATGATGATGATGATGTATATATGTGTTTGTGTGTCTGTTTGCCCCACCCACCCAACATCACTTGACAACCGATGATGGTGTGTTTGCGTCCCAGTAACTTTGCAGTTCGGCAAAAGAGACCAATAGAGTAAGTACTAGGCTTACAAAGAATAAGTCCTGGGGTCGATTTGCTCGACTAAAGGCGGTGCTCCAGCAAATATTCTATTTTATGTTCCAGACCTGGATGCTGCGCTTTGCCACATAGGAACATATGTGCTGGTGTGATATATTAAAAAAATTAGGTTTTAAAATCATCCTTTTAATTCCAAGTATCCTTCAATTCCAAAAGCCTCTCACACCTACCCCACAATGTCATTTTAAAAATTAACACGAACATCATAACAGGTATTGAACCTGCAAGATAATTCATGATTAATTCAGAGCAATGCCGTGCTGGTGTGCATGTGTGGTAAGAAGTTTGCTTAGCGACCACATTGTTCCAGGTTCAGTCTCACTGTGTAGTACCTTGGGCAAGTGTCTTCCATTATAGCCCCAGGCCAACCAAAGCCTTATGAGTGGATTTGATAGACAGAGACTGAAAAAGTCTGTCATGTGTGTGTGCGTCTTTGTGTCTGCGTTTGTCCCCTACCACTGTTTGACAGCTGGTGTTGCAGTCTTTACACCCCCCCTCCCCCATAATGTTGCGGTTCAGCAAAAAGGACAAATAGAATAAGTACCAGGTTTTAAAAAACAAGTAAGTGCTGGAGTCAGTTCGTTTGACTAAAATTTTTCAAGGCAGAGCTCCAATATGGCCACAGTTAAATGACTGAGACCTGTAAAAGATAGAAATTGATTGATAAAATAATAAGCCTTGCATTCGTCAGAGTAATGTGAATGCTAAAGGGTTCAAACGTAGTGTCTCTTTTACTGCAATAATGCTTTATTTCTTGATATGCATAACCACCAGTTGCTGTATTAACACATCACTGTTTCATTTTCCTCTTTTTAAATCCAGATTCATCCACAAAGCTGAATGAAATTCAACCGTATTTTACTTGTAAGTTACTTTTTAATACATTTTCGTTGTTGTTGTTTTTTTTTTTAGACCTATGCCAGTCTTATTGAGGAAACCTATAAACAAAGACATTCTATCCATAGCCATTCCATATATTTTTTCTTCCAGACACAGTTTTACTCACTCGCATTATATATGTTTTTTCACTCCCTCCTGCCACAAAAGTACATGATTTAAAGGAGATTTTGCTATTATTTTTAGCAGATCAATCAATCATTTAAAAGCTACCTTCTTATCTCTGTTTGTTAGTGTGTCTGTCTGTCTGTCTATTGTTTTGTTACCTGAAGAATTGCATCTAATGAGAAACTCTTAGTTGTAACAGAGTGAACTATGAGCTTCAACACCTAAAGAAACTTTTCTTCATATATTGAGTACTTTTTCTCTCTGTTCATTCTCCATTGCATTCTTTCCTTTTCAAAAATGGTAGGGGTTTGCTTTAAAAGATATTTCCACTGGTGTTTTTCAAAAGCTGAAGAACTGAATCGAAAATCCTTCATCGGATAGCTGTACTTATATCATGGTCAGACTCCCTTGGTCTGATCTGATTTTGTTAGTGAGTGGAAAAAGAAATTTCCTTTTCACGAATTAAAATCATTTTGTTTTTCCTCTGAACAGAGTGGGGGGAAAATACTACAAACAATTCAGTTTTTACCTCTCTATGAAGAAGTTCCACATTGAAAAATAAAATATTTTCCCACGTAATTTCAATTAATAAAAAATAAATTCTTTAATTCATAATATTGGGTGAGGTGAGGCAAAATACATCTCTAACTATTTCAACAACAACGATATCAATAATAATAATAACGAGGATAATGTGGGGAGGTGTAACAGACAGGTGGTGGGGGTGATTTAGTCAAGGAAGAGAGAACAGGGTATGATAATCACAATGATGGAGAGAAGATTAAAATATATATATTACAAAAAAATTGTGATCACAATTAAAAACAAAAAACACAACAATACAGCCAAAAGACGAAACCCCAGGTAATTGTGACTTATTTCTGTAACTAAATTGTATATCAGTGATGAATTTGAACCATAAATTTTGCAATTTCCTGCTGACTGCATCAATGACCGAGTTATTTATTGGCATCGGTCACAGGCTCTTTCTGTGTATCGCACATCTTCACCACCACCACCTCCCTCCCTCACTCTCCCGTAACATTCTTGTTGTATTGTGTACTTGCGCGCACACACACACACACACACACACACACATACACACACGTCTATACATTCATGTAAACATCTATTCGTACACATACGCACAGTTATAAACTTAGTCATTTATACATTCGTAATACGTTTGTGCAAACACACATTTGCGTGTGCTTGTGCACGTGATTATGCATACAGACAGCAATATAGATTTATAATGTACACACACACACACACACATAACACATGTTTGTGTATGCGGATGTAGACAATGGCATACATACATACATAGACACACACACACACACACACACACACATATATATATACTTTCATATAGGGGCAGTGTTACATATGGACATTATGTGAAAATGCATTGCTAACAATGATATACAATTATATACACAGTTACACACACATATATACACACTTGCATGTATGCAAATTATAACATATTCATGTATACGCACTCTCACACACACACTCACACACATAGTGTCTTACACAATATCATTCATACACCACCATCGTTGCGTTAACATCACTCCTTTCACACACATATACCACTTGCATTCATTATCATCATTGTCATCATCATCAGCAGCAGCAGCAGCAGCAGCAGCATCTTCAACATCACCATCATTGATGATAAATATTCCTGCATATCAAGTACTCATCGTTCAATTGGCTTTCTCTAACCATAACCATCTCATTCTGTTCTGGTCTATTATTATATTCAAGTATTAGTTTATCCTGTATAGTTAACCAATTTGAAGACAGTAGGGTAGTGTTTCTGGAAGCTTTGGCTGCAATTTCTTACAGGTCAAGTCACCTGAAAGAGAATCAATCTTTTTAGAATTCAGTAACAGCACAATGACAACACCAACACCACAGTACATTACATTCAACATAATAATTATAGACACTTCTATAAAGAAAAAGAACAGAAAAAGAAACTGTATCCCACAAAGCTACAAAAAATACATACAACCCCAATTACATATCAGGAATGGCCAACCTCATAAAAACCAGAGACAACCCGAAACACAATACACCATAACTACACATAACTGAAATAAAACTCAACATCAAACAAACTAAACAGGGAAATAATAACAAAAACAGACATAGGAAAACTGAGAACAGGCAAACGTTTGTATCTAAGATTAAGCACAAAACTAGCAGTAAAACCCTATGTACTTAGCAGCAACAACAATGGTCACAGCATACTCCATGTCACAATAATAGCCTCAAATGATATTGCCACACGGCAACGCCAAGCATACGCTCTTAGTAGACATTTCATGAAAACTGCTGGAACATCATCATCATCGTTTAACGTCCGCTTTCCATGCTAGCATGGGTTGGACGATTTGACTTAGGACTGGTGAAACTGGATGGCAACACCAGGCTCCAATCTGATTTGGCAGAGTTTCTACAGCTGGATGCCCTTCCTAACACCAACCACTCAGAGAGTGTAGTGGGTGCTTTTACGTGCCACCCGGCACGAAGGCCAGTCAGGCGGTACTGGCAACGGCCATGCTCGAAATGGTGTCTTACAATAGGAAAAATAGGCACCGTTCACAGAGACTATGGTTTTGACTTGTTCCTTCTATCAGATTTATGCCTCAGGGTCTGACAAAATGACAAATCTATGCCTGAAATACCTTGTGGTTTGAAGGAATCACTGCACTGTGAATGTTTACAATAACTTATGCCTACGCTGTTAAATTCCTGTAATCTGGAAGCTGGTCAAAACTATTGCAGTTCTAAAGTCCAACAACAACCCAAGTGAAGTAACAGCATACAGACCCCTGATCCTCCTAAGCACACCATCAAAAATGTTTGATGGGTAAACCCTTGACCTCATCAGCCAACAAGTCACTTTCAATCTATCATGGCCTATACCAGTCCTCCTTGGGCCCTGAATCTCTCTGCAATGATAAACGGCAAGAAACACGGAGCATCACACTTCAATAAACTGCAAGAAACACAAAACCTCACTCTACACATCTTAACCTGCTACACCAAGATCACGTCTACAGATCACCTACACATTGCGGAAAAAAAAAGCACTAAAAATGAAAATCCACCTGAGTGCTCAAAAGGCACCACTTGTCGCAGAAGGGTTTTTAGCTCTCTTCCCCTTCTCCCTGCCCCCATCATTATCATCCACATCCTCCAACTTCATTCCCAGCTCCCTACCAATAATGGTTCACATGCTGGCTCTGTTACTGCGGTACTGATTCCTCTATATTTTCAAATTGACCTTAGGTTCTCTCTCTCTCTCTCTCTCTCTGCAACCTCTCATTCTTCCTTTCTCTGTTTCCCTTTGTAAATACCCATCTATCCTTTCTACATATTTCTGTGTTATATTTTCAATACTCTTTATTCTTTATCCTAAACATTTGTGGGTGGCAGGGTGTCCTTGTTTCTTTCGTTTGTATGTTGTAATTTTATTTTCTGTTTTATTCTCAAATGCATTATTTATGTTTCATTTTTTTTAAAAAGAGCTTTTGCAAAGTAACACATGCATGGCTAAATTAATTTTATATATTATATGCACCAACCAGCATGGCTGAAGTTCTGACTTAAAACCTACAAAAGAATTTATTTATATATGTATATATATAAAGTGGTTAGTGTTAGAAAGGGCGTCCAGCCATAGAGACCCAACTAAAATAGAACTAAGTTCCCTGATCTCTTGGGGATGGGAGGAGTACCTATAAATAAGGATCCAGGCACACACACACCAACCCTTAACTAATAACGTTTAGTGGTAGATGGGGGCTATTGAAAGCAGTCAGCTTGCATGAAGGATAAAGTTGGATGATGAGAGAAAAACTGGACATCAATAAAAGTATCCACTACAGTATGTGAGACAGAAGGCTGGAAAGCTATGAGCATGAGATGCATGTAAAAGAAAAGTTGTTGGGTGAAGAACAATGCAAGGAAATGGAACCAACAGAACAGGAAGAGTAGAGAAGATACAGGTAGATGTGGGGGGTGGTCTCAGTATGCTGTGCCTCACTGTAACGTAGTAACAAATGTAGGAGAGATGTTTTGTTGAAAGTGAACTGTCTAACCGATTCCAGCATGGAAAGGCAGTAAAAATGTTAGTGATGGGGGCAATGAGTGTATTACCATGGATTTGCAACCAGTTTTATGTGTTCTGCTCAGACACAGCAGAAAACATTATTAATACAATTTGAATTCATAAGCCAGTATTTTGAATTCTGATTCTTTACTGACTCTATCTTTTCATTGCATAGATATTATGTGGCCAACAAAACTTCATTGTCTAGATAGTAATTGTTTACTTTGGTGTTTACAGTTCTTTTCCTAATCATTTTAAACTTCATTCCTTTAAAAGCTCTTCATGTGATATGGACCATAATTTTAATACCAACTTTTTATACATTATTTTCACAAATTAAAGACAATTGACTTGCACTTACTGTAAGCCACTATTGATTGAGCCTATTTATAGAACCTGGTGAGGTGTTTGACAGCATGGTGCTGCTGATAATACTATTTCATTTTCTACACACCTGTGCCATGGTGTCTTAGTTATTTAATGTTCTTGATTCTCACCAAAATCAAATTTCAGCCCGAATGGAAATTGATTTGCAAACATCAGTACCATAGGGATGTAGTAACTCATATCAGCATTGTCCATAACACTAGTCATAAAACTTGCTGACTCTTTCACCAGGACTACAGAAACAGCCAACTTTAATGTATAAAGGTTTTGCCTGTCTTATAGGATAAGGCAGAGCTATAGCAAAATTAACTCTTAATCAGTTTCTCAAGTCTTTAGCAAAATACATTTCTATTGGCTTCATAATGTAGCAGATTTATAATATTCTGGTATTCATCTCTGAGAATGAACGGAGTCAGTAATAGGTTGCTCCAGCAGGCTGTTACTTCAATGACTATGTTCTTATTTGTTCCCTGAATACATTTTTGCTGCTATTTAATTTAGTTGCAATGAAATGTTTTAATCTTGAATAATATATGATACCATCGTTAGTTTGCCCTTTTGTTATTTCAAGCTGCTCCACTTCATTATAGTAATTGGCTGCTGTATCTACCAGACTTAATTGAAATGAATCCATTTTATCATTCTCATCTGGCTTCATACAGCTAAAGATATCTTTCAAACTGGATAATAAATTTATCAGTGACCTTTGCAAGATTATCTTTTCACACAGGAGGGTTGAATCTTGTTGATGACATAACATAGGAGGGCTGGTGCTTATTAATGACATAATTGATTATAGTAACTTCTGGAGTTTGAAAATTGTTATCTTTCATTGCAAGAGGTTACTTTTCAACCATATACATGTTTCACACTTTCCACCATCTTGTACAATAAATAGTAAATACACATGTTCACTCTACTCTTGTGGTCTTACATAATTCTTTTGCTAACAAAAGACTGACCGTTATGTAAACCTCCTCAAGGAATGTGAAGACGCAGGCTGGAAAGTAGAGCATTTTCCAATCGAAGTCGATGTAGAGGGTTTGTTGGACACAGTGTGAGGCGACTGTTGTTATTCTTAGGCTTAACTCATCGTAAAGTAAATACCACCATGACCGATATCCAAACTATGGTGGAGAAGGCCAGGCACTGGATTTGGTTAAAAAGAGATGATGAGCGATGGCTAGAGAAATATTGAGCTATATTTAATAACCAGTTGATCTAGCAAGCGGGGCCTCAAATCAGTAAGTGGGGTGGGTGATGCGCATTGATGCCATCGAGAGGTAGGCCCCGAAACGGCACGCATTCTCTCCTGATGACCCCATGCACTTGCTGGCTTCTGGTATGCAGAGCTCTCGACTGGTAGCACTTGCATGTACAAGTTGTTTTCTAAACATCTCAGACAATTGTAGAATACTCTGTAAGGCAAGTGTTGGTCCATAAGCAGGGCATTAGGATGTTTGTTTAGAGAGACCAGGTGTGTCACCCTGTATACATGTCCCTTTTTCCTGTATTCCTTGGTAATTGGTTAGGGCAGTTCTCATCCAAGTCTCCAACCCTTTCCTAACAGTAATATCACGAAAGTAAAGGGCATGAAGTGATGTCATTCACTTTTTGAAAGATTAGTATTGTTTCCATAATGCACACCCACACACAAACAACAGGGAAGCAAATCCATGGGTTAAATCTTCTAACTCTTTGCTCCAATAGTTATTGCTTCCATTGCACTCTAATTTAAGATTATTACATTCATCATTATCATTATTGGCGGAAAGCGGGCAGAATCATTAGGAGCCTGGACAAAATGCTTGGCTATATTTTGCCTGTCACTACGTTCTGAGTTCGAATTTCGCCAAGGTTGACTTTGCCTTTCACTCTTTTGTGGTCAATAAATTAAGTACCAGTGAAGCACTGGGGTTGATGTAATCAACTTACCTCCATCTCCTGAAGTTGCTGGCTTTGTGCCAAAATTTGAAACTTATTGTTGAGTGAAAGAGCAGTGCATGACATCAAAGTGACACGGGTAAAATATACAAAGCCCAGTATACCCATCATGACTACCTGTCTGATTAGGGTACACCAGGCACATGCACAACATGGTGATCTTATATCAAGATAAACAGCACATGACTTTGCAGGTAGGGCTCAGTTAGAATTTTCTTCAGGTCAAGTAGCCCATCCAGCTCAAACGGTCCCTGAATAAGGATTGTTTAAGGATGTTGAACGAAACAGCCATGTTTCCAAAGGTGAATTATTCAAATCCCAAAGAATTCCTCTCAACACATGGCTATGATGCTCCCCCACTACTTCTGCTCATGATCAGAGATGCACATATCATCAGCGACCAAGGGACATGCTCAGTTGGTTAAGGTCAAACAACCGACAAGCAAATCTGTGGTATTGAGCAGAATATTTGCTGAGGTCCATCTTTTTATACCAAGACAAAACAATGTCAGTTAAGATCAGAAGCCATGTGAGCCACTGCCTGCTACTGCATCAGAGCATTATTATCATTATTATTATTATTATTATTATTATTATTATTATTATTATTAAAGGAGGTAGTAAATAGTAGAACATAAAGCATTGGTGAAAAGGCTTTGTGGTATTGACATTTTTAATCATGCAGAAACTAAATGAATGATGATGATTCTGCATTTTGCTTTGTGGCTCCAGAGACAATTTTTTTTTTTTGTTTTTGTTTATTTGTTTTATAACATTACATTGTTGTTGTTGTTGTTGTTGGTGCAGTTGTTGTTTCTCACCCACTCACTACACGTTTGCCCCTTTTTCTCTCCTTCTAATCAACAGATTCTTCAACCAAGCTGAATGAACCTTATTTCACTTGTAAGTAATCTTCTATTAACTTGTCACCTCCTCCTCTTTTTTTTTTTTAATACCTTAAGAAAAGCAAAAAAAAAAGAAAAAAAAAGCCCCTACTCCTCTGCCATTATTCCCCCTAACCCTTTTTTTAATTAATTAATCACCAAACTTAACACTTTTTGTTTGGTTTTGTTTTTATGTTGTTTTTTGTAATTGATGTTGTAATGGTATGTCAGTTCCCTGGAAGGGGGATCAGGGAAAGAGGTGAGGGGCTTCTCCCTTTATTTTTTTTTTTAAGTGGTGGGATGGATGTGCTCTGGGATGGGTGAGAGAAGTGGGGTATTTTTTCTTATATATTTGTGTTGTATTTTTGTTGTTCTTCTTATAAATTTATCAAAATATTTTCTGAAACTTATTTTCCCTTTTCTCCTTGTTTTGTATTTTCAATTTTTTGTTTGTTTGTTTGATTTGTCTAATTTCCTAAGTAAAAAAAAAAAAGCAAAAATTGATCAAAACTACGATGAATATGTATGTGTGCATGCAAGTCTACCTGTGTATATGTGTCTTTGTATATGTTCATATGTATGTATGGGTTGGTGCTTATGTGTGTCTCTCTATGTCTATATATATATATATATATATATATATATATGATAGAATAGGATAGGAAAAATTATTTTATCCTCCGAAGTATCTTTCCTCTTCTGTTTGAATAAGCGCATTATTCTAATAATGGGTTTCTAAAATACCATGCTATTCCAAACTTCTTTGAATAGTTTAGTCCTTATACCAACTTCTTTACATTCTAATTTTGTTGGTTGTGTAATTTTAGTTGCAGTTCATCTTTTAACAAATAGTTTAAGCTGATTAAGTTGACAAATAGCAGTTTCTTAATTACTCTCTACTTACTCTCAGTTTAACACTTTGGTATCCGCTAGTGTTTTACTTCAGGCTTGTTCTAAGTTCATAATTGGAAGTTATAAGTTCTCTATGTATTCCCAGATTATAATTTTCGTCACCACGAAAGCCAGCTGAATTTAGCACTTTGTATGCAAAGTTTAAAAAAAAAAGATATAAACTGTTTAACCCTTTCGTTACCAACCCGGCCGAAACCAGCTCTGGCTCTGTAGTACAAATGTCTTGTTTTCAAAAGTTCTGAATTAAAATCTTCCACTAAACCTTAGTCACAATTTATGTTCCTAACACCAGTTGAACGATAACTAAGTTATTTTACTAAATTCTTTGTTATAAAGTAATTGGAAGAAACACAGAGCATCTCAACAGAAATATGGTAACAAAAGGGTTAAGAGTTAAAAATCTTATAAAAATTATCAAACTATTGTGTAATTCATTATGTTAATCATACTTGTGTTTAGCAAAATTATGAGTAACTCATTTTACAAGACCCTCAACCATTACTAAATTTCACATGTGCACTAATGGGATATGTATGTGTGTACACACATAATTCTCTCTCTCATCCGTACATCATTGTATTGACCAGGCTATCAAATGTTATACTTGTGTTACCTTACAAATTTTGAATGATTCCATCCTGCTGACTAGGCAGGTAGGCCAACGTTCCCTTTGAATGGAACACTAGTCCATCTCAGATTTATGCATTGACAGTTGAGTGGACTTGGAGCTGTGTGAAATGAAGTGTTTTGCTCAAGGACAAATCACACTACTGGTCTTGGGAATGGAAACCACAATCTTGCAATCATGGGTGCAACACCCTATTTGCTAGACCATGTGCTTTCAGTGAAACATATTTTCATAAGGACACGAGGAAAATTACACAATGATACTTGCTACATGACAATGTAGTAAGGTTTAAAACAAAAAATTCCTAATTAAAAAGACTGATTTAGTTGTCAGGACAGTAATTTTCTACATGACTAATTCTGATCAAATTTATGTGTGTGAAGCTCTGTCTAGTCTACAACAAACCTGACCTATTTCCAACTTGTGCAACCAAAACTGATATTCATCCCTGCCCCCCCCCCTCCAATAGTAATTTAAGTAAGAGCAATCAGACTGGATTTCTAAAATATCTTTTGTGCTCATCTCTTTAATAATGCAACCAAATGATATTATTAATAATAGCAGAATCAGAAAGAAAAAAAAAAACCCAAAAAAACTTAGATTTGTTTAGTTACAAATCTGTCAAGATCTTGTGACAAAATGACATTGTTTAAATTTTTTATGTTTTGTCTTTTTGTGTTAGCTATTCTATATTAGTATATAGGAGTGTGTGTGTGTGTGTGTGTGTGTGTGTGTATTTAATTAAGTGTCTGTCTGTATGCTGACACTGCTAGAAAAACTGCACTCTGTTTATGCTGTGTAACATAAAAGTTGAACAAATAAAATAGGAAATAAATACCAGGTTTAAAACCTAAATTTTGGGGTTAATATAATCAAAAGCTTTTAAAGTCACGATGCCCCAGGTTGTCCCTGAGCCTATAACTGTAAAACTAAAAGAGGACTCAAAACAACAATTATTTTAAGGCCATTTCACAACTTTGACAACAGGTGTTGGTGTGTCTATATCCCTGTAACTTAGCAATTCAGCAAAAGAATCTAATAGAATAATTATCAGGTTTTAAAAAAATGGGAAAGTACTGGGGTCGATTCATTTCACTGAAAAATTCTTCAAGGCAGTGCCCCAGCATGGCCACAGTTTAATGTCTGAAGCAAGTAAAAGATGAAATATAGACACCTGGTTATTGCTCTTTTATAATGATATAAATGAATTTTACTTCTAAGTAGTATTGGCTAGTAAGATTCGGTGGCTTACATTGGAAAGATAAGTATATCCTAATGAGCTGTAAAGATGGCGAAACTAGACAATTTAATCTTCATTCCTAGCTACCAAAGTTTGGACCCTTTGATGTACCTGTAGGGCATAATGTTGCAACAGGACAAAAAAAAATGTTAGCTGTAGTACTCTGCTTGGATTTATTAATGTTTAAAATATAATAAGGATTCATACTTGGGATTAATCGCAATAAATAAAATTAGTGATGATATTAGGGTTGTCCAAGAATGTTGATTTATTCATAAGTTTTGCATCCATAGAATCCAGGAGATAGTTTCAGCCTTTAAAAAAATGCACATGCACACACACAAAAAAATAAGTATGCAGCCTAAAATAAAATTTTCCTTTAAAAAAAAAAAATTTCTGGGAAACCTAAAAGGTCTCTGATATTCAAATGAGGTTTGCTAATTTTTCACCCAATATCTCGCTTATTTCTATTTCAAATGTTATTTTGATCATTCCAGAGTGTTTCTAAGGCTGTTTTATGCTAGAAATCAAAGTTTCATAAAAAAATTTCCAGTTAATAGAATTATGGGAGGTAATGGGTTAAGATAATCGTAGCTGCGTGATTAAGAAGCTCACCAGATACAGACATGGTCTATGTGGCCTAGCAGTTGGCTTTATAACCACACAGCATTGGGTTTGGTTCCACTCTCTGCTACTTTGTACTGACAGAAATATTTCTAACAGGACGAGAGATCATGTAAAGAGCTAGGGAGTAGTTTGAAACGCATTTTACTCTAACTTTTAACAGGCGTGTGAATAAGTAAAGAAATTCTTTGATTCGAACCTATCGCTAAGTCTTCTCTTCTAGAATGGACAAAGTACTGATGTTGACCTAAACAGTGACAACAACAATTTTAGTTGTTGAGAGATAAAACCAGAAACATTCTCGTCTGATGCTCTATTTGTTTATCAGACCCTGTTACTAAACTTCCAAGAATCTTCAGATCTTTTCCCTGTTTTTGTTAAGCATTTACTCCTGTATTTTGTGTGTGGGCATGTAGTTGAACATGAGTGAGTGTGACCATATGCTGTCCTGTGTAGGTGTTTGTGTTTAGTTGTGTGTATAGATGTATACATGTGTGCGCACACACGTTTGTATGCGGATTTCAGCTTCTGAACACCCGTGTTTGATTTTCAAATCGTTACTTGAATGTCAGTGTTGTTGTTGTTTAGCCCCCCCCCCCCACCATCCCACCCAGGTCAGTCTCGGTCAAGCAAGCCTCTGATCAAAGGCATTTCCACTGTGACCATCACATCTTTTTCATGTATGCAGGAAACTCTGTAGCATACTATATAATCCACTGTGTCCTTTTTTCCCTAAAACAAACAGAATGTGATCTGAAGATGTTGCTCCTATTTCTAGAAGGTCAATCACATAGAAAGCTTTCTTATTGGCTCTTCAGTTTTTGGTGTTCCTATTTATGGTTGTGTATCTCTTTAATGCTGATAAAAGTGTAGAGATGTTTTGATGCTCATTTGCAGTATATGGGCCAAGATACTTAGATGTGTAGTCGCAATAAATTTACCAGAAATGTTTGGATGGACATTCACTGTATAAAATAGTTGAAGAATTTTTTCTATAACATTTTGAAAAAAAAATATTGGAAATGTATTGTTCTTGTTTTCCTAATTGTCATCATCATCATCATCATTGTCTCCATTATCATCATCATCGTTGACATCATCATTGTAAGCATCATCAGATCATCGTCATCCTTGTTTTGTCCTCATTGTCTATGGCCCTTGTGTCCAATAACAAAGATCATTATTAAAGAAAGATTATCAGTGTTATTATTATTATTATCATCATTAATTATTATTATTATTATGTTCTTCGTTGCCAACATCGTCGTCGTGGTCATTTCTTTTCCTCCTCCTCTTCACTGCAGGTGTAACTAGCAACTTGGAGTACAGTGCTGGACTCCCGCACCTCACTCATGTCCCTCCATCACATCTGCCCAGCTGGCTCATTGTCCAAACCGATGGTTGCCTACAACAGCCTAGCAGTACCCAGTCATGAGGCAGGCAGGCAGGCAGGCAGGCAGACAGGCACGCAGGCACACAGGCAGGCAGACAGACAAGGCAATCAGACTGACAGACAGAACCCCCTCACCCAACACCGCAATGGTGGGCAGCATCCTGTGATCGTAGTGGTGGTGGTGGTGTTGGTGGTGGTGTTGTTGTTGTTGTTGTTGTTGGTGGTGGTGGTTACATTGGAGCAGTCATGATGATGGTGGTGGTACTGTTACAGGTTGTGGTGGTGGTGGTGGTGGCGGTGCTGGTGGTGGTGGTGGTGTGGTGATGTTGGTGATAACAGTGATGGTTATGGTTGTAGTAGTAGTGGTTGTGCAGCACTCGACAGTCTGCAAGTGCGTGTTCAAAACAAAACTTAAAGCAATAAAATCCAAAATTAAAAAAAAAAAAACACCAGAAGGGCTTTAATCCCACATCTACCACTACTATAGCTACTACTGCTACTTTATATTACTACTACTACTACTACTACTACCACCACCACTTTTACTGCTACTACTACTACTACTTCTAGCTTGGCAATTTAGCCTTTATAAAATGTACATTGCTCACACTCTCTGCATTGCTACAGCTTTTTGTATCCCCACTCCCATTTTGTTATCTGAAAATGGGCACACAGCCATGTATGTATGTGTGTTGTCATACATGAGTGTGTGTGTGTATATATATATATGTGATTGTGTGTATGTGTATATATATATATATATATATATATATATATATGTATATATGTATATGTATATATGTATATGTATATATGTATATATGTATATGTATATATGTATATGTATATATATATATGTATATATGTATGTATATATGTATGTATATATGTATATATATATGTATATGTATATATATGTATATGTATATATATGTATATGTATATATATATGTATATATATGCACACACATGCACTACCACACGCAGATAGATAGGTGTAATCGTGCATTGGTGAACTGGATTAATCCATCATGCTTATTAGGATCTGTGCCATTTGCAAAAGTCAAGTGTACTCGTCAGTGAGTTTAACTTAAATCACTGTATATATAGAAAATCTCTTGGTATGAGTCAATATACCTGTTTGGAAATACAAAGTTATGCTCAAACACTACACACTTTTCCACTGGTTTGCTTTGAAAAGTTTGCGTTTTGATCAGAAAAAAAAAAAACAAATTGAGTAAATGTGTATGTACATGATTGTGGTAGTGTATGCATATGCACATATATATTTATATCCATGTGCATAAGTATGTATATATGTGTGTTTGTGTGTGTATACATGTGCGCACACATAGTCCTACAAATCTCTCTTGTAGGACAAGGATTCAGCTCTTCAGTGAGCTGAATTTACCTGCCCTTAAATAGCTGAGCATTGTAGACCCTCAAGTAGCTGACACCTGTACCTTCAACATAACTATCGGGCAGAAAATAGAGTGACAGCATATGTCAAAGGTGTAGCTTTTGAATTACATGTACAGTCCACCCGACGGGCCTCCATGCTGTTTCCGTCTCCTCAGTTTCACTCACAAGGTGTGGGCCAACTCGGGACCATAGAAAATGGCATTTGCCCTAGATGCCAATCTTGTGGATTTGAGTTTAGGATGTTGTGGCTGTGAAGCGAATGTTCAGCCATATGTGTTTTTGTATGTCTGTATATTTGTGTGTGTGTGTATGATGAAACTGATGCCAAACAGGCTGGTATTGGTCTGTGTTGGCATGACTTGTAGTCATAGTAGTAGTAGTAGTAGTACATAACGAAACTGAAATGCTGGGTTTCCCATTTCCCACAGCAAGTTCACTGTACATTTTTATCAAAGTTTACTATTTACTATGTATTTATACATACATTTATGTGTAATTGTTGAAATATATGTGAGCATGTATGTATGTGTGTGTTTATATGTGTGCAGTTATAAATAATATGTATACATATTTATATATGTATATATACACACATGCGTATACATCCATACACAGTCATACAACATGGTTGTTAGCTCTTTATTACGATTATTTATTTTCTTATAACGTTACAATGACCAACCACTGCTTAAACTTACAATTTAAGTTAAACTTGAGAAGAAAATGAAACCTAAGTTTAAAGACCTCACTGATTAACAAAATATACCTGAGACATGCCATTTTCTGTCCAATTGCTTCTGTTACCTGTTTGCCTGATGCCAATTCTGCCATTCTAATAGCCCTAACTATATAAACATGTATATATATATATATATAGATATGTATATATATGTGTGTTCAGCCTCATATAATTATTGCTTTAAGTGTTCTATTTTCAATTTTTTTATTTGATTTTATGTATGTTTTGTATGAATGGACAAGTGTAATTTGTGTGTGATTGTATGTGTATGTATTCATATGTGTATGTGTGCAGATGTATGAGTGTATATGGACTTGTACATATGTGTATATGACTTGTACATGTGTGTATGTGTATTTGTATGTGTGTGTATACATAGACTTGTATCTATGTAATTGTTTGTATATATCTGAGTGTGTGTACACATCTCTCTCAATAATTCTGTATATGTATCTATGTGAATATGTAGGTATAAGAAAATGTGTGTATTTATTTATGTACATATGTTTGTGTATGTACGTATATATGTAAACGTGTTTACGTATATGTTTTTTTATGTATTTACATATAAAAGGATATTGTTCTCTGATTGAAGCATTGCAATGTGCAAATGACATAAATATTTTGAAGAAACCTTTCAGCAATGCGAATGAGAAATTTGGCAAAATATGAAAAGTGATGTCAGTACATAAAAAGAAAGACAACCTTACATAGCTTGTTTAATGCTCCTATTATATTTCGGGAAAGGTTCTCCTTATCAAATATAAGAAAGAAAGCAATCTAAAGCCTTAGAGAAAAAATGTTATCAGCCTGGCCTTTTAATGTTTTTTCTTTCTTATATTTAATAAGGTGAAATTTTCCTTAAATAAATCAGAAGCATTATACGATGTATGGAGGGTGATATAATATATACGATGTATGGAGGGTGATATAATATTTTGCCTTTGTCCTTATTTATTGCTACCACTGTATTTTGACTAACTTTTCCACCTACCTGCATTGTTTAAGGGTTTATAAGATATATGGTGCTTACATGTGAGTATGCGTGTGCATATTTTGTATATGTAAATATGAGTAATGGGTTTGTGTGTGTGTGTATGAGTGTATATGTGTGTATATATATATATGAGTGTATGTTTGTGTGTGTATGTGTATGAGTGTATATGTGTGTATATATATATATATGAGTGTGTGTGTGTGTGTATGAGTGTATATGTTTGTGTGTATGAATATATATGTATGTGTGTATGTATATGACTATGTTTGTGTGTATATGAGTGTATAAGTGTATGTTTTGTGTACATGTGTATGTATATGAGTGTATGTTAATGTGTATGAGTGTATATGTATGTGACTGCATGTTTGTGTATATGAGTGTGTTTATGTGTATGAGTGTATGTTTGTGTATGTGCATGAGTGTATATGTTTGTGTGCATGTGTATGTGTATGAGTGTATATGTATGTGTGTATGTATATGACTGTTTGTATGTAAATAAGTGTTTGTATGTAAATGAGTGTATGTTTGTATGTGTATGAGTGTATGTTTGTGTGTATGTGTATGAGTGTATATTTTTGTGTGTATGTATATGACTGTATGTTTATGTGTATGAGTGTATATTTTTGTGTGTATGTGTATAGTGTATGTTTGTGTGTATGTGTATGCATATGTTTTGTAGCTGTTTCTCTCTAATGACTTGAACATACATGCATTTCTGTAATGGCTGCTCTCTACTGTTATGCACAGACCACTCCCTCCCCTCGCCTCCAAGTTTGATTTCTTCACCGATTGATTTGTGTCATCTATACCTATACATACATACATGCATGTTTTAAATACAAGCACATGTACATTGATCTACACACTCACAAAGATCTACTAACAACATCTATCTCAATATATTCTTGCATATTTGTATATGTGCATCTGGACTTACCAATGGGAGTAAAAATTATCATATATCAATACACTCACCAGAATTTACTTTTTCACTCACAGCTGAGTGTTCCTTCCAGTACTAATTTAAGGTATCTGTTTCTGTTTTTGTGGTAAAATGGAATTGGTTAACTTAGAGTAGTAACAGAGGAAAATCTTGGATTATTAATAAATTAATACATACATACATGTATATTTATACACACACTCACATACGTACATACATACAATCATGCCATTTCTATAAGATATATATATATATACACATGTGTAATGTATAATCCGAACTGGTTTGTGCTTTACTATCTGCCTTTACCCTAGCGACACACACACATGCACACACACACACACACACACACAGCCTCGCATCAACTCTTCCTCACTCATCCCTCTGCACTCCCCGCCATCCCCACCCTGTTGCCTGTATGATGAAATCGCTTGGATATTTCGCCTTGAATGGCTGTTTTCATTAGAAACTTAGTTATTATTCAATTTTTTTTTTTTTTACAACATACTTCTAATTTTTTTCTGCTCTACTCTGTAATCTAATTTCACATTCTAAACACTTTTTAAAAATAATTTTGCCATCTTGAAAAAAAAAAAAAAAAATGTTAAATGTCTTTATCATTCTCTAATTTTACCCTTTTTTTCCTCCATATTATCTTCCTGTCCGATTTTAAGTGCTTTTCATTCCTAAACATCTTTCTCCTCTCACTCTCCTCTTTGTCTTCTTCATCATAATAGTCATTTCAAAATTTTGTACATGACCAGCGATTTTGAGGGAAGGGGTAAGTTGATTACATTGACCCCGCTGCTCAGATGGTACCTATTTTATCAATTGCCGAAAGGATGGAAAGCAAAATATACCCATCTGATAAGGGTACATCATGCACGTGCATCACAACCATGCGTGTGTGACATGTTCCCATATCAAAATAAACAGCACATGACCTTGCAGGTGGGGCCCAGTTAGAATTTTCTTCAGGTTGAACAACACATCCCACTCAAAAGGTCCTTGAATAAGGGTTGTTTAAGGATATTGAGCAAAACACCCATGTTTCCAAAGGTGAATTATCCAAACCTCCCAAAATTCCTTTCAACACATGGTTGTGATGCTCCCCAACTACTTCTGCTCATGATCAGAGATGCACATCTCGTCAGCCACCGAGGGACATGCTCAACTGATTAAAGTCAAACAACTGACAAGCAAATCTATGGTACTGAGCAGATTATTTGCTGTAGCCCATCTTTTTATACCAAGACAAAACAATGTACATGATAACAATTCAAATCAGTTAAGATCAAAAGCCATGAGAGAAAGTGCCTGGTACTGCATCAGGGCATTATTATTATTATCATCAATTAATGGCAGAATCAATCTCGTAATATTATTTAAGCTGTCAGGCTGGTAGAATCATTAGCATGCCAGCTTACTGGCATTGTGTATGTCTTTATGTTCTGAGTGCAAATTCCACCAAGGTCGACTCTACCTTTCAGCCTTTCAAGATCAATAAGACAATACCAGTTGAGCACTCTCACAAAATTTCAGGCCTTGTACCTATAATAGAAAGGATTATTATTATTAGCACAGTAGTAGTAGTAGTAGTAAAGGTATTGAGCTGGCTACATAGTGCATCAGACAAAATGCTTAGCAACATTTTATTTGGTTCCGTACATTCTGAGTTCAGATCTTGTTATGGTCAGTTTTGTCTTTCATCCTTTCGGTGTCGATGAAATAAAATATCAACCAAGTATGAGGGGCTGATGTAATCAACTTGCTTTGCCCCTCAAAACGGCTGGTCATGTACCAAAATAAGAATTATTTCTAATTTTTTCTAATTTTGGATGGTTTATTTCTGAGTCCAAAATACTTGTTCCAGATAAAATTTCAATGAATTATATTCAAATGGGACAAGTCACTATGTTTCCATATCTTGGATCATTAGTTGAAGAAAATGAAATTTCTACTTCATTATGTACCAAAAATAGATTTGTATTGACATCTTTGGCCTCTGGCCTCTTTAATTAGCATGTTCAGAAGCAATGGAAACAGATCAATATGCACACAAAAATCCACATTTATTATCTTTTATCATCTCTCTCTCCCTCTCTTGTGGTTTGGTAGCAGTGAGCCATGGGCATAACTCCAGAATGACTTGGGTATGCTGGAAGTCATTCAAATGGGATGGCTTGAACAAATCTTTAGACAACTATGGATTAATCGACCGTGGAATATTCACATTTAACACACTTGCTTTTACCAGCCAACTGCTTTAACATTAATTCAGAAACAGAGATAGGGTGAGGGTGTGTGCTGGGGTTTTTTTTTTTTTTTTTTTTTTCCAATTTGCATTTTGGGAGTGTCCAGAATATTCTGTTGTTCCTGTCTTTCACAGAAGGTATGTTCCCAAATATCAATTCCAGCCACATACCCAGTCCATTGTCTCCTTGCCTCTAAAATCAAGGGCTTCTCCAGCTTTATAGTCCTTTCTTTGTGGTGAATGCCTGAGACAATAGAATTCATAGCAACTAATTGACCATGCCACTCAGCTCTCAGTAGACTCCTGACTGCATAATTATCAGTTCCAACTTTGATACATCTGTTGGGATTTTTGTGTCTTTTCTTTCTCTGCTAGATAAGACATGTGTCTCTGTAACTACTTAACCAGCAAATGAATAAGGAATGAATGCTACTTCATTGTTAAATGGTTTGCCATAAGAAGAGGTTAAAATCCAAATTCATTCCTCAATGTAGCAGAAAAATTTTTCAAGCCAAAGAAGGATTTCCTACACAGTTGCTCATTCTGCTAAACCAGGAGCTAAATTTCCTTTGAACTGACAGAAGTAAGCAATGAACACCTGGACTAATGTATTTGTATGCATGCTTCTTTAAAAGGTAGGTTTATTCCCAATTGGAATGTCTTTTATCATGGTCTGCTCAGTTAGAGTTAACTTGAAGCTAAACAGAAACAGTAATTAGCTTTAAAAAGCAAAAAGTTATACAAGATACCATTTGCTTTTGCTTCAGCAGTCTTTCGATGTTGAAATTTGTAAAACCATCTTTCTTACCTGAATCTGAAATATTGGATGTAGAACATTCCAATAAATATCCTGCTTCATCTGTCAGAGGATCTATCTGTAAGGACCTTACTTTTAATGTTATTAAGTGGACAGTTGATAACTTTATCTGGATAGGACATTTGTCTGTTGCAGGTAACTTATGTCAGAATCTCTGTTCCTATTCCTGTCTTGATAAACTGGGATGTTTACAGTTTAGTGTCCTACCAAAACACAAAAAAATACTTGTGGAAAGCTATGGGTCTCAATGGACCATTCACTTACTTGTTCATGGCTTTGCACAAGACAAGGGAATGTTCAACGCAAAGTAGAACATACGTATTTACCTAGCTCTGGCATTTTTTTAGTTTGTTTCTTCTTTTTTTTCTTCCTTGCCTTATGTTTACTTTTTATTTCAATAAATATTGAATTGAACAAACAAGAACACACACACATAGAACATGCACACATGATGGCTTCCAAATTTCACTCACATGGTATCAGCCAAAGTAAGGTTGTAACAGAAAGCACTTGCCCATGGTACATGCAAAGGAATTGAACCCAGAAACTTGTGCTTGCAAAGCAAACAACTTAACAACACGGCCTTGTGTTCAGCGACAATCTATATTTTCTTTTTATTTGTTTAATCTGTAAATTAATTTGTGTGTGTTCCTTTGTCTCTTCCTATTACTTACTACTTCTGCTACTACTACTACTACTACTACTACTACTACTACTACTACTACAGTCTGTGGAGAGGAAAAGCCAAAGAAGTTTAGATCGAACTCTTAGCAGTTCTTGTTTAATTATTTTGTGTTTTGAGTTCAAATATTGCTGACATGATTTTTTGATTTTCATCTCTCCTGAGTCAATAAAATTACAATATTAATACTGATACATCAATATATTGAGATTGATTGATTTGATTGAGGACATAACTCCTTTATAAATGTGTGGTTTCATGCCAATGTCAGCAGTCTTTGTTTTCTTTTTATTATTATTATTATCATTGTGGTGCAGGAGTATATTCTAATTTCCTGTTACGAACCGACTAGTTTATATCATTACAAACGGAGAATTCTTGTTAGAGATTCTCTGTACAAGCTGCATATATTTGCAAACTTGATTTAATATCTATTTCTTACTACTTGTTCAAATTGACTCTGTGTGTGTGTGTGTGTGTGTGTGTGCTTAACCCTTAACCTTCTCCACATTGCTTAGTAAAAGTTGCCAGTTACTGAAGTTGATAGACAAATAGTTTCATTGATTTGGGCTGACTTGAAGTTAATCTTTATCTTGCTATAGTTTTCCTTAACCAACTTCCTCTCTTAACATAAAAGTAGATGTGATGAAACCACCAAGCAGACCTATGTCTGGTTGGGTTGCTCTGTGATGAGGCAGGGTAACTTTTTTCTCTCCTGTAGCTATCAGAGAAGAATATACATGTATACACACATTCATATACAAACAAATATACACACACACACACACACACACACCATCACCATCACCATCATCATCATCATCATCATTTAACGTTCACTTTCCATGCTAGCATGGGTTGGACGATTTGACTGAGGACTGGTGGACCAGGTGGCTACACCAGGCTCCAATCTGATTTGGCAGAGTTTCTACAGCTGGATGCCCTTCCAAACGCCAACCACTCCGAGAGTGTAGTGGGTGCTTTTACATGCCACCGGCACGGAGGCCAGTCAGGCGACACTGGCAACGATTTCGCTCAATTAAATTTTGGTTCCGTCTCATATAATATGAGGTTATGATGAGATATGAGGTAATGTTCCTTCACCTCATAACTTACCAATATACAATTCTTCCCGGGATTTTTTTTTTTTTTCTTCTTCATTTCCAATATAATTACTGAAATTCCAGACTCTGCAGCATCTTACCCACTCAAGGATGTTATCTTTTAATTCACTGATCTCGCTTGAAATGTTTGTCCATCTTATCTGTAACTGCTGACTTGCTGGTAATACATTTCTGCTGTACTTTCTATTCAATTCTAAAACTTGTGTCTTGTTGTTACAGTCTGAACTCTCCTCTCTTAGCCAACAACCTTTCAATCCCAGTGGACATATATAGTTAAGTGCTGACTAAAATGTTTCAAATGCGAAGCCAAGAAGATTTTTTTTTTTTTTCTTTTTTATCAGTTTATAATAGTAATGAGAATAAAAGTCATTTGTGTTGATTAATATTTAAATTTGCTGAGCTCCCTGTTCGAAAGTCTAAGGACACAGTGTGTAGTATAGGCAAGCTAGAAACGATGTTTCTTGGGACTATAACAACAGTAATATCGTCCCTTTCAGGACACCCACATTATGTTGGCAAAAAGCATTTACTTTAAAGAATACTTTAATTTTCTTTTTTTTTTTTTTACGTTAAGGAACAGGAAAGAGAACTCTGAAATTAAATGGGAATAGATGGTGGGGTGTGGGGTCCGATCTTCACAGTTCTGGTACAACTCCAAACTTGTTTTTGGTTTTAGTAGATCTTTTCAACTAGCAGAGCTTCATAATTACCACAAAATCACAGAACTGCTAGAGTACTATTTTCCCCTTATTAGAAACTCATTAATCAAGAATTTTTAAAGCAAACTTAGATGTGTCAAGCAAGATAAGGTGTGGTTTGCAAAACCCCTGCCAATGTAGTTTGACATTTTGCTCAACTGACAGGTCTAGTCCAACTATTCCTAAAAATTATAGAAACCCCCCCCCCCAAAAAAAAACATACTTTCTATTTTTATCACAGAAAATTCTTAATGGAAGCCCAAAACATGAGAATAATTTGCTAATTTGTATACCTGTTTCTGGTGTGGAAATAATTTCTGAATAAGCAATCGTAAAAAGTTTCCTATGGTTGCCTTCTGCATAAAGAACTTGTAGAGTATCCTTATTTTCCCCAACCAGAGAGGCATTATATATTTCCATCATTGTGCCCTTTACCCAAAATCAGTGCCGATCTTTTGTCTTAAATGTTTCATTGTTTTTTATTATTTAGTTTTGATTTATTCTTTTCACACTTTATTATTATTTTTATTAAGGCTTATTTTTTTCCCACCTTGGTATCCCACCTGCTGAGTTAACAGGGCAGAGTTTATCTTACCCACCTTTCTCTCTCTCTCTTTCTCTCTCTCTCTCTCTCTCTCTCTTTCTCTGTCTCTCTCTCTCTCTCTCTCTCTCTCTCTAAGTCCCAGTCCACCCTTCAAATGGAACTTTTGCACAGTTTAGTGTAACATCTAACTTGTTGTTCATTTTTTCCATTGCTGTTGTTGATCAATTTTTATCTTTCCTTTCCTTATCTGCTATTTTCTTATCTTATTTTCTCCCTCAATGTTAATATTGCTTCATTTTCTTTCAATTAAAAGAGAAAAAAAAAAAAACAATAATAATGATAATTTCTGTGCCACAAAATGTGATAGATGAAGTTACATTACAAAACCAAGATGCAAAAAAAAAAAAAAAGACAAAAAGTAATAATAACAATAATGATAATATTCTTTTTGTTTTCTTTACTGACAATCTGCTCTTTTTTCCTTTCTTTTTTTCTTTTTTTTTATTCTTGTGTCTGAATCCTGCTTTCTTTGAATTACTTAAAGCTTAACTACAACAGAAATTAACGATCTGTTCTTCTCCCTTTCCTTGTTTACCATTCAGAATGCCTGACAACAGTTCCAACAACTGCTATTTCTGTATTCCCTTATTGCTTGCTACCATTGCTATAACTGTTTTATCATCACAGGATTGTTCCTTTATATATATATATATATATATATATATATTTTACTGTAACTTGGTTTCTTGAGAATCTAACACCTTGCCATCTGACCATAACACCCACCCACTCACCTCTTTTCCCCTCCTCATTATTTATACCTTGACAGCCTCATTCTGAATCCTAAACAG